>NC_133358.1:8211193-8511193 GCF_030506205.2 Paramisgurnus dabryanus | reverse complement strand
ATAGTAACAAGATAAATAATGTTAGTATTTTAATTGATTTAGTAAGAACAATTATTTATATCTTACCGGTGTGTGTTCTTTTGTGAATTTTTAGATTTTCCGATCGGGCAAATACTTTTCCACAGCCAGGAAACGGACATGGAAACGGTTTTTCTCCGGTGTGCACTCTGATATGATTTACAAGTTTGTACTTCGCTTTAAACGGTTTTCCTTCACGGGCACACTCTTCCCAAAAGCAAATGTGATTCGACTGTTCTGGTCCTCCAACGTGCTCCACGGTCAGGTGGGTCACAAGCTCGTGCATGGTGCTGAAAGTTTTGTTGCAGGACTTTTTCGGATTCGTCAATTGCTCTGGTTCGACCCATTTGCAGATGAGTTCTTGTTTTATGGGCTGTCTCATGTATCGAAAGAAGGCCCCTGCCCCGTGGTGGGCAGCCATATTCATGTTCATGGGGCCATAGCCGTGTAACTGAGTCGAAGCGTAATGCTCGGACCTGGGACTCGCGACATGACCATATTGCTCTGCCCTTCCGTACATGTCCCCGGAAAAACCAAGGCGCATCTGACTGTTCACCACGTTGGAAGAGGCGTGCGTGGCCGCTTGTTCGTGCAGTCCCGGAAAGAGCAGGTGCCCAGCGGCATCAGAGTGTCCATGTGGTCCGGCAAAACTTCCGGCGGCGGAGGCAAACAGACTGTGCTGCGCGCTCGTGGCGTCACCGAAGCCCCGATTTCGAAAGAGAAAGTCCCGAGTGGAGTTAAAGGCGGCGGTAGAGTAAGAGCTGACATGAGTAGGGTGGTGATGGTGTCCCAAGGCAGCGGCGGCGGCGTAACCGGGTGCCTGCGAGGAAAACGCTGTTTGCCCAGAACCAAGATCATGGGAGCTGTGGTTGATCTTGAAAGCGCCCATACCGTCGGCGAACGGATTGATGCCCAAAGCCACTTCTCTGTCTGTAACTTCGCCTGTTGAGTGATGTCTGGTGGAGCCGAAAGTAGTCACTCCAATGGTGGGATACTGTGGTCCTGCGTCCAAGAGCATCTTCAGTCTACAGCGGTGGAGACTGAAATAGGAAGAATCTGTAGCAACTGTCTCTGCTTGCTATTTCTCTGACTTAAGTGTGCAAGGCAAACTCCGATCCCCTATTTCTATTTACTTTTTAGTGGAGAGGAATTTCCCCTCTCCTGCTCATCCGATGCACACGCAAATCATGTGCAATATTGTCTTTTGCGGTTTATCTTCCTGTGGCGCAACTTTCACCTCCTCAGTCAGGCGGTGAGCTTCAGACTGATAGTCGCAATCATTCCTGCAGATAAATGAATTGAAAAGACAACACAGTCCACCCCTGATGAATGGGGAAGGAGGGGGGCAGCACGTGACCCCGTGCTTGGACCATCATTGGAGAGGGCGCTCTCCCCCTACTAACATTCACTCACCAAATAACAGCCCGCCATGCCTCAGCATCAGTACGATTGGTCGGTTTACATCATCAATCTATGGGATTGTCGGGAGCTTGCTGACTGTGATTTTGCTCTGGATGTTAAAATTCAGAAAACAGAGTTTAGTGAATGCATGGCCGAATAATAGCTTTTGTTCTAGACAGAGGACTTCCACGTTTGGCCTACTTCTGTGGAGGCCTGATCTGTTAGCATTCTGCATGCTCTGAGAGGCAGTGTTACTCCAGAGCTGAGTAAACCTGCGTGCATCTAGTAAACACTTGGTGAAAATTCGGAATAAGGCATAGAGGACTCGTGCATGTGTTGAGTGAAGAAACAAAAAACTACATCACACATGATATTTTCATAATCAGTACTTTCCAAAAATAGAAACAACAAATAAATAAGTAATTTGATAAATACCGACATGGTGGAAAGAAAAATAATGAATTTAAAATATTAATAAATAAAAAATATTTTCTAATAAAATTAAGAGCACATGGTTTTCACCTGCCCCGCAGACATGCATTTGAGTGGTAACATGTTTAAAAAAAACTGTAATAATATATTTAATACTATTTTGGGAGCTAATGCCGTCAGCATTGATAAATAACAGGCCAGTCCATGTATAATGCAAAATTAAATTCTGTCCACAATACGCTTTTGTTGGCTACTTCAGCTGTGGCTATTTCCTAGTTATGCATTATGTTTTTGGTTGTTTTCTTGTCTTGACATGATCTATTTTAATGACAGTTTCTTGATATCAGTAGGAAACTGTTGCCTCGCTGGTTTTGGAATGCGCCGTAAAAGTCCCAGGGCGCGCTTCTGCACACCACTTCATTCATGATGCTGTTGCTAACGTAAACTTCACATGATGTGAAACGCCATGGAAACACTTTTTTTTTCTTTAAATTAGTAGTCTGTGCCTAAACGCAGTGGGCCTTCAACAGATGCTTTCAGACGGCAGGTAATAGAATCAAACCTGCGAATGAGGTGAGTCGTTGTGTTATTCATATTATCAACCTGTGCTTTTGGAAGATTAAGGCCGTAATGTATCACCCTTGTGCGTGTAAAAGTTGTGGGTTGTGGAAGTTGTGAAGTGGGATTTCTCTCTGCAGGAAACTCCGGCGGCTGGAGTTCAAAGCCGCATGAACAGACGAGCCATTAAAATATCATCCAGACTGCAGCATTCAGCTCCATGCACTCCCAAACTCCTTCCAGAGAGAAAGAAAGAGCCAATGGAAGCTGTTGAGCTGAAAGTTTTGTCTTAAGGACGTTATCTTTATTAAAGAAATCTGGAAGATGTCTTCAACATGTGGAAAACGGTAAGATTCATGACGTAAGGAGAAAATGAATTTTAAATGCTGAAATCATTGGGTATTACTTACCGAGAACAATAAACACATGAAAACATTATAATGTGCTTATACAGAAGCACTGTGTGGAACAACTTAATTAGCTAAAAGGCATGTTGAAGAGGCACGAGAAAAAATGTTGTGTTTTTTCTAAGAGAAGGACGTAGTAAAACAATATAGTTAAAATGTTTAAAAAGGATAAACGCGCCAATTCTTCTTAGTGGCATTCATCTTGTTTTTCATAATTTAGGTCCTAAACATATCAACCCAAAGTGCGCACAAAGGGTGAGCAAAAGCCTATACATGTTTTTCCTACATTATATATATATATATATATATATATATATATATATATATATATATATATATATATATATATATATATCAATACAATGTATATAAGTTTCAACTAAACGTAAATTTGTTATGTTTTCTGTCAAAATTTTTCACAAGTTTATTTATCTGTAACTAAAAGTTCCCCTGAAACTTTTTTTTTTGCAAAATAAATGCCTGGAGAATGCAGCTGTGACCAACTGAGCCTTAGCCATTTGACTAACATCTTTACTATTCGTCATAGTTCACACAATGTTTACTTATTTATGACATGGATGGTGTTGCTTTGTCACCAGAGGCTTGACAGATCAATTCATGACGTTTCTTAAGGGAATTCCAGTTCATGTGCATCAATAATTGAATGCAACTTGACCTTAATCAAAAGGAAGGTGAAGAGATCGTGTGTTTGTAATATTTTTATTTAGATTGTGTTTTGTTCACAAAAGCTTCTAAATATATACATTTAAAACGTTAAAATGCCATTTAGTAACAGTAAAGTTTTTTAATGTTTTAGTTGTGGAACCAAAAATTAAACGAAACAAGTTTAATTCTGTATTATCCTGCGGCTGTTGTCCGATGTGATGCTTTCGTGGATGCAGAAACATACGGAAAGCCAAAAAGATGCAGACCACTCACCAGTGTAAAGTTGGATAAGCATGGGAGTATCAATTATTTTCATTTTCATCGATAAGCATGAGTATAAATGCAAATACTGTCGATACGTCCATCTATAATATAAATCTTAGGTTAATAAAGATTTAAAACATTTGAAATAAATTTTGTTACATTTGTTTGGAATTCTTTTGGGTCAATTCACCCAACTCGTCATATTTGTCTGACGCACATTTGATTCAGATGAAGTTTAAAATAGTTGTGGTTAACAGGATAACAATTTGGCGTTGCTGTCGTCTGACGTTTCCATTGTATTATTGTGCAAGGATTAAACTGTTTAATTGTAATCTCATCATTTTACATGATCACTGTGATTGGAATTGCACTGAAATAGAAAACTGATTTTCACATTTAACACGAACTTTAGTCAAGACTAAAGTTACATAATAAAATATTTCTGGAAGTCCTTGAAAGTCTCTATTTTATGAG
This sequence comes from Paramisgurnus dabryanus, assembly GCF_030506205.2. Taxonomy (NCBI): domain Eukaryota; kingdom Metazoa; phylum Chordata; class Actinopteri; order Cypriniformes; family Cobitidae; genus Paramisgurnus; species Paramisgurnus dabryanus. The sequence continues at coordinate 8,506,973 of NC_133358.1, read as the reverse complement.
AACCACACTTCCATGAGGATTATACTGGCAAAAAAAGTTTCACAAAACTTTTATGCTCAAAAGCATTAATACAATAGAAAACTTTTCGCACAAATGACATTACTGTACAAAACAACCATTATGTTTATACAACTTTATTGATTATTAAATGACTGAAATTTAGCCTATTATTGTGAATGCATAGCGCATTGAACATTTCAACTTCCCACGTGTTAATACACCCACCGGGCAAATAAAACAATGTTTAAGATATAGACACTCACCGACCACATATTAATTGAAATACTTGCATTTTTGTGCAATGCCTTCTTTGGACAATGTTTTTTTTTAGTTGCTAAAGTTCTGGCGTATGTGTTTAAGAGTAGTGGATTTACACTTTTCTTTCAAGATCTTTACATAAATATTGTTAATTTGTTAAAAAATTAATGTTTTATGAGCGCACTTTATTTATTTATAACAGGTTCACTGTCAGCAGAATAATTACTATATGAGTGTTTAATAACAACTATTTAGAATTTTACTTAACAGTTAGTTTAGCTGTTTTGCCAAGATTATTTGCTTTGCTGCCCTGTACACTTTTGATGAAGCACCACCTCCTGTGTTCCTGATCCGCCACTGCTGAACAACTGAGGCTGAAAATTACCCCCGATCATAACAACAGGTCTTTTTACGTTACTTATTTTCTTCGGACAATAGGTGCCCTTTAGCGCTTTTCACAAGACACCGATCCCATGACGACGCAGAAGTGTGGATAAGGAAAACAGGTCGTGAAAGCATTTACCTAAAGGGTTAAATACAGAAAAATCGGCGTCGACAGCATAAGACAGCATACAACTGACAACGACTAACTTCGAACTAGCCGGCGTTTTCGCGTTTATTATGTTATTTTGACATCATCCCTCGGAGCGCGCGTTTTTTTTTTCAGATCGCTGACTTCTAGAAAGAACTTATGTATAATGGTATACATTTTGTTGCGTGTAAATCCATTCAGTTCTGTTTACTTAAAATGTCAGTGCACGTTGAAGATTTCCCACCGCTGTTGTATTAAGAAAGATTACATCGCTTCAATGTAACTTTGCGAATGCAGTTAAAAGTACAATAACCTTTGCATAACAAAAACATTTTTTTCATCTGCTGCCTGAGGCTCGACGCATGCGCTCTAGCTGTTTGCTGTCACTAAAACATTTTTCTTCACATTGGAAACTGTCACGAGTGACGTCAATCACGGAGCTCTGACCAATTAGAACGCTCGGTGATTGTTTGGCTCCACGGGCTGCAGCGCCTACCATGAATCTCTATTCAGTATATCAAAGCGTCCTGCTGCTGCCTCTCAACCGAATGGGATTCCACGTAGGCACTGAGATAGCAACTAAACTTTAGGGGAAGTTGATTTTTTTCTTCTGTATTTTTCAAAGCGATTAAAATATATTTGTCATCATCATTATTATTATTTTGCCTGCTGTCAGGTTATTCTAAAATTAGGAGTAATGAGCGTGGATGCTTTGGGAAGCCCTGTGATGGACCCCGCGTTTTCCAAACGGAACACGACGCTGAGATTAGTTGACTTGGCAGGGGCTCACCACCATCACCATCATCACCACCATACCCCTCAGAGCGTGACAGGCTTCCCGGGGTTCAGCAGCCATCCACACTCAATGGCTCACTCGCACCCTGGGGAGATGACTGCGGAACCCCGCCTGGGGCCGAGTCCATTCGGGCCAGAACACATGGGGCACTCCGCGGCCCTCAAAATCAGCCCAACCCATCATTATCCCCACCACCATCACCACCACAATCATCATATTGCAGGCCACACTGAAGTGGTCTCCAGTCAAACGGGAGCTTTTGGCCCGGTGCAGGCGGCGACGGTCCCGTACTCTATGTCTCACACGGCCCAGGCGTTATCCGCAGGTAGGGATTTCCTCATTCGGCGAGATTTGACAGCTCAAGCCATGCCCGTGCTGACCGACCAGACTTCTGGTTCAGCCTCTCACCACGGAATGTTTGTCTCAACAACAGGTAGCTATCCGGGACACTATGGTCATCACCCCGACCCCGGGAACCATACTCTCTTTCCTGGACTTCATCACGAGCAGCCGTCTAACGGAGCACCAGGTGGCCAAGCCTTGAACGGACAAATAAGGTTAGGAATACCTGCCGAAATGTATGTTAGGTCTGATCATTTGAGTCAAGTGGCGAGCTCCAGGGCGGACCCGTTTACTGGTTCTCCTCTGCACGGATACGGCGGACTCAATCTGAACATGAACCTCAGCGCACACCACCACGGAGCTGGTGCCTTTTTCCGTTACATGAGACAGCCGATCAAGCAAGAGCTTATCTGCAAGTGGTTGGAGCCAGAGCACTCTGCGAAAAAACTTTGCTCCAAAACTTACAGCACCATGCACGAACTCGTAACACATGTGACTGTCGAGCACGTTGGAGGACCAGAACAAGCGAACCACATCTGTTTTTGGGAAGAATGTCCACGAGAGGGAAAGCCGTTTAAAGCCAAGTACAAACTTGTGAATCATATCAGAGTGCACACCGGAGAGAAACCTTTTCCCTGTCCGTTTCCTGGCTGTGGAAAAGTATTTGCCCGCTCGGAAAACTTGAAAATCCACAAGAGGACACACACAGGTCAGTGTCTTAATTCATGTCCCGCAGGACAGTCAAACCATGCTCGTACACGACTATTAATTTACTACGTGTACAGCAAACACGAAGCGTAAGCAAATTTTGGGCTTGCAACTATTAATTATGCGAGCTGCCAGTTTTCCAAATGAAGGCAGAGTTTATCTTCTGAAAGCTGTTTATTGAAACTAAACAGACCATGCTTTTGTTTGTTTACGATGTGAAAGTATACAAAGCCATACTTGAGCTGTTTTTTAATGCACGTTAATACACCAAAAAAAGACGAACACAGTCATAAGGGCAAAACAACAAGCATTGTGAAATGTTACTTTTTTGCTTTTGTTATGTGTTTTTTTTTTTGTATGAGTTCATTACATTACAACTTTATAACTGCAGCATGCAACACATTCATTTGTTTGGGGCCTTTTACTTCATGTTTTGTCGGCTGGGAAAAATAAGTTTATCTAAATGTTTGTTTTGCAATGGCCACGTTAGTTTTGTGCAATACGATCGTTTGTTGACATTTTCTGTTTATCTGTTGTGTATAGTTTCAATGCACGTGTTACAGGCACTTTGCAAGCCATATAGTGTTAATATGGGGCGGATTATATATTTAGCTAATTTATGGGGACCCAGCAGAACAATTAATATTTTAGCTTGTTTTACCGAACATCAATTTTCTCTCTTTAAGACAAGCTACATGAACATGATAGCAGATGATAGCGAGACCAGTGTTTTGTTTTGCTTAGACTGCAGCTTTTGTGTTCCTGTTGCCCTTAAGGTCAGTGGACGATTTTACTTTTAAAATAAAGGTTTTAGCGACAAACTGTCCAAAACGTCTATCGTTAATGGTAACTACATTAAATAAAGGATTATTTTGATTTTCCGTATCTTACTGCGACAACATAAGAAGCTATACATGCGCTGGTCACAAAACTGTCTACTTGTAGATTGTCCGCATGCAACAGGTCGGTTTCAGCTGACTTGGCTTTACAGGATATACTTTATATTTATCACAATTCACATTCGCGGTGATAATGCATTTGAATTGTTTGTTGATTTTGCCATTGTTTTCGGATGCTTTGAAGTACGCCTCGATATTTAGATTCGAGAAACTAAAACTAAAAAAAAATATTTATGCATTTTTAGTAGCAAAGCTTAACGTGCTGTAGTATCTTCTTTCTATTTTAAAAAATAATGCGTTTTTATGGGATAGCCATTAAAAAATGATCTGGAAGCTACATTTTAGCTAAGAATCATTTTTATGTGTAACCAGGTGATACCCGTATATTAGTTTATGTGCAAATATTCCCGGGGGCAGGGAGATTATTTTCTTGCTTGATCAGTATTTGAATCTTTGCTTATGGTTGTGGTTTCCCAAGGGTCTCTTTCTGCTGCTTTCTTGTAGTGCACTAATATTCTTGATTGGCTTTCTCGGCCCAACAGCTGAAGGTCAAATTTATATTCAGCAAGCAACTGTAATTAGACAGCAGCAATTACGCAGTCTTATAAACTCCTGGAGCTTATGTCCTTCGGAAATAAGCATGATGTGATTGAATTTAATTAATTCAAACATTTCTATTGCCTGGCTGCCTTCTCCAGCAGCTATTATGGTTACAGTGGGACAGGCCTAATAGCAGTTTAGATAGTGGATCAGACGAATTTTATGAGTTTCACATGCTCTACATTCTAAAGGTAAATAAAACTGTGAGATGACATGCATTGAACAAAATACAATATGCAACAGAACGGGTGTAATAATCTGTGAGTCCCAATCACAGGGGGCTTGCCATCAGAGAAACATGGCTGTAAAAATATAATCATGAGAGTCGCGTCACCTGATTTACCCTAAACAAATTAACATGCATTAGGCCTATATGCAGAAGGGCAGATAATATATATTTGGTTATGTCCTCATAATAACGACGTGTTTCGTTACAATGAGAACATTTGTGATGAGTACGTAAAGTTCTTTAACCTATATTAACATTTCATCTTTGTTTTCTCGTTGTAGGTGAAAAACCTTTTAAATGTGAATTTGACGGCTGCGACAGAAGGTTTGCCAACAGCAGTGATCGAAAAAAGCATTCACACGTACACACCAGCGATAAGCCGTACAACTGCAAAGTCAGAGGTTGTGACAAATCGTACACGCATCCAAGCTCTTTGAGAAAACACATGAAGGTGCACTGCAAGTCCCCACCTCCGAGTTCGGGTTACGAATCATCGACTCCATCTCTTGTTTCTCCTTCATCGGACTTGGGACGGGAGCCAGCTCCCTCCGAGCCACTCTCATCATCGTCCCAGCCGGCCAATTTAAGCGAATGGTACGTGTGTCACAGCTCCGGTGCCAGTGGCCCTCAAACCCCACCCAGTGGTTCATCGACACCGGGCCATACAGAGGGGCCAACGTATGGCAACCCTGAACGAAGAGACGCTTTCTAAAAACAGATAATATTCCTTTTTGACATTTTTATTTTTGGACTGAATGGCCACATACTGACGCCAAGTCAGTAAAAATAGTAAGCTTGTTTAAAATTGCTGCCTTACTGAATGATGCACTGGCCCCTGACAGCTGATGTCACTGCCTAACCACCAATCGATTGAAAAAAGTCACGAGTCTCTACTTTTAAATAGAGTACTGATCGTACGCATGTTGCTGTATTATTTTGTAAATTTCGCTTTGATTTAAATATCTTGTTAATTTATTTTTTATTGGTAAATAATTTCTTTTTGTATTATTGAACCAAAGTGCTTAATTATTAAATTGTAGATATGTAAATGATGACGTTTTAATGTCTATGTGTGAACAGTAATTTTGTAAGGTTCGGTCCTTCAGCATTTTTTTAAATGTTTGCTACTATACTTTGTACAAAATTAATATTTGGGATTATTTGAATTTCATAAAGACGTAGACTTTTCCTCTCTTTTTGTGCTTTCTCCAGCCAAGCCAATTTGATGGAAACAGTGTTATTGTATTTGGTATGAAGTTTCATTTATGATTAGTCATTAATCAATGTGGTTATTTTGTGATTTTGTAAAACTTGTCAGCAAAACATTTTTATAAAAATACGAATTATCAGCAGCAGAGACCTTAAAATGTGTACCGAAATGCCTTGTAACTGTCAGTATTTTGAATAAACTGTGTATGACGCAAATATAATAGACCTCTTATATTACATCTTGGTAACATACATTTACATAAAAAAAGCTTAAAAACGAAATGAATTTATAAAAAAATACAAATTACAAAAAACTTTAAATAAAAATAAATAAATATTAAGATTTTACGCAACTTAATTGAAATAACTTTCTATACCCTATTATATTGCTTATACACACAAATATTCCCTGGCTTTACACTCCAATTACATGGGCAGCAATTGATGAAAGAGTTGCATATTTTCACACAGACTTCAAAGAGACTTTTATACAAAGAGACATTTTTTTCACGACGGTGAATCTTCATGGTGAGTTAGGAATTCTATAGCAAAGCCGAGTCAAATTCAAATAATATGGGCGCCGATGCCGTGGATTCCGTCCTGTCAGGAAGAATGCAATATTTGCTCTTAAAGAAGTAGGTCTACAATTTGCGGTTTCTTAATTTCAATAGTTTATAAATTCGTTTTTTTTTTAGGTTGACAGCAACAACTAAAGTGTAACATTTTCGTCAACATTTTTCAAGGTCTTCGTTTTCTTTTTGAATTTACTAAATAGTAAAAGGTGCATAATATATCCGAAGAACTTTAACAGTGCTAAACAATTTTTTTTGTCAATAAATCGATGCATATCAATCAATACCTACCAACGATACGCAACCTACCTATTTCTTTACGCTGTAAAACATCATAATCAAATGAGTTTATGAGTCTTTTAGCGTGAGCAGAACATAATTCCTCGTCTGCTTTCTTTTAAACTTTAACCTCAACTTTATGCATCAGATTTGTTTGAGGACGCAGATGTTGTTTAACTGGAAATGACGCATTTCAGCGGTATTTTTTAAACGCCATTGTTTTTACATGCCAGACAACTACTCCAGTGAGTAGTGTAAAATAAATACCGCAAGAAAGATCCAAACAGTTGTCTTCATAGTGGCAGAGCTGCTAAGAAGAAAAGGGATAGCTTGGTCTCAATTGAAGCGAGGATCCTTTGAAGTGTTTTATACTCATGGGGATTCCTGCATGTAGTCTAAACGACACCGATGACATGGAAAGACATCTCGGTGTCACCGGATTCGTCGTCCATTTTTTTTCAAATTTGTTTAAACTTTTTCCACTTTATTCATTTGGAATTTTACACCAATAAACTACTTTCAGGTAATATAAACTATGGACATGCTGCATCTCTCGGTCTACAAGTGAACCTGGAGCACACGCGATCTTCTATGTGTCAAAGTTGCATTAAAGAGGACCAAAATAAAAATGTACATGAAATGTATGAAATCCGGTTATTTTTTACATTTGTAATTTTGAACGTTGTTATAAATAACTTTTACTTTTGGATAAACGAAAAATCATGATAATAACAATAACAACAATTATTATTATTTTTATTATTATTATTTATTATTAAGTGTCATGATTCACAAAACAGATTAAAAAAGCTTGAATTAAGTAAAATAGTCATGTCCATAGAAAATCTTAAATGTATCTATTTATAAATAATTAGAAATTATTTTTCTTCTTGTCACAATATGTTGGCCTTGGCCTAACTTTGAATTGACATATTGCATTAAGCGATAGCTTCAACTGGTCTACGTTGAGGAAGTAGAAAAAGTCTTTGTTAAACCTAGGCCAGGGCTCATTTGAGTGTGAAATATAATTTCTTTGTGAAATAATTGAGGCGATAATCACACTTCCGGAAACTGTCCTGCATTATTTAACAAAGCTCTTTTAATAGGGGATTAGCGGTTCTCCCCACACCATTCAACGCTCTATTTAATGTCATAATTACATGACAAGGGCTGACTGGAATTCGCATGCAAAATGACAGGACAGGTGCAATGGCAAATAAATAAATATACAAGTTAGTCAATAACACAAAGAAGGTTTAAATCAATCGACTACTTTTAGACCTTCTTGCCCCCTACCCACACCAAATAACTAGCGTTGGTTATTCTGTTCAAATAATTAACAAACAACTTTTGAGTTTTTATGAAACGCAACTCTTAATAAATAAATAGACAACTTCGGCAAATTCCAATGGTTTAAAAAGTTTTTTTATTCATTTTTTTATATTTTGTTATAAATTTGTCGAAAAAGAGAATTCGGCTCTAATGGACGAAAAGCCGCAATGTCCATATTTTATTTATTGAACATATGCTTAACCATTTTTGGATGTTTCAGGTTATTGTAAGCTTGCTAAAACAGTTCACCGTTTACTTTGTGTAAGTATATTATATTTAAGTCGTAAATGAGTAAAAACTAAGTACCAATTTGGTATAAATGTGACAGTTCTTGGTTGTTTTGGTGAACAGTAACGCGTTGAATTACACTGACATAACAGACATGTTTAAATATAATTAATTACTGGGGAAAATAGTTGTACATTTGTAATTACATATTAAATACACCTGAATTAATTGTACGACCTTATGATCTTGTGCATTCACGTATTTACAATAAAACGTAAATACACTCCATAAAAATATTACCCAACTCTTATTTCTTCTTGTTTAATAAACCTCCGTTAGCCATTAATAATATGCATATCAAAGTTATTAATTTTCAACACCTGAGAATACTGCGTCTGTAGGATTATGACTACATATTGTTTCAACTTGACCTCAAGGGAAGCGACCCTGAATTAAATGTAGTCACATATGGCTCACCAAATAATTAATTATTTAGTGAAATAATGAATTATTACATGACTTCTTGCATCAATACGTTCCGAAGTATAATAAAGAAGCGAAATGTTATTGGGATAGATTAAATAAAAATAAATAGCGAGCAATGGCTAATAAATTGGGTAGCTCGAGTGAATAAGGTTTCTAAATAGTCAGATTAGCACCATCTCCTATTCGCCGGCGCTGAGTTATTGTACCTTTATGGATGAAGGAGTTTTTCTCCAGTAAGAATCAACCCCTATAGTTAGCAGAGTGAACAGTGATCTCTAACAACCTTCAGATAATGTAGCAGAATGTACCGCACTACTTCGCACCTGCACTCTGAATGGGAACCTTCTTTCAATGTAAGATACGCTTGTTGGCCTTGAATCTCAAAGCAGCTGCATGAATGAGTCGAGCGACCCGTGCTTATTTCGCTTCCTTTGATCTCAGATCCCTCTCCCTCTCTCTCTAATTTGTTCGTATAGTTTGCAACAAGGACTTTCTATTTGCTATTAAAACATTAGAGTCTATAAGGGGAAGATGAACGGGATAGATTTCATGCAAAGCATCACGCTATGAGGAGAGCATCATGCTCTTCTCTACAAGCAGATTTCGTGCATTAGTCATTGAAAGCACATGTCATTGCTGTTTTATTTAATGGAAAAGCATTTAATAGAAGGAGCCAAGAGAACATTTCACTCTTGAACATTAAAACCATTGGAAAGGTGATAATTTGCTTGAATGCTGATTTGAGGGTAACGTTGCATTTTCCCCCAAAGGTCCCACTCAACTTTTAGTTCAAAACAAACGCAGATGTGCGCGGAAGTCTGATAGACATTCATATTGTACAAGTTTCCAAATTGTGGGATGATGGGTGACATTAACCAGGGTCCTTACACATATAATAACCATCTATATTTTATTGTTTCACGTAACTGAAAAAAAAAACACAAATTAAAGAGAAAGGCACAAAAAAGAAGAACAGTGCACAATATCCCTAGCAGACATTTACAGCGTGACTTTTGATTTGATTTTAAAGAGACGTAGCCGCAAATAGTGCCTTTGTCTAGGTTATGCAAATAAAAAAATGTATTGGAGCTCCAAAGGGAAATGCCTCCATATCGTAAACATTGTTAACTCAGTTGGATGTCCTTTAAGGACACACATATATTACGGCTTAATTCAATGTATAGCATTCACATGGGTCTACCATCAGACAAACCGATAACGCAATGCAAACAAAACTAACTAAATTAACTGAATTTCCATATTATCAACCCTCCCTATGGATGGTTCCACCATAATTTTCTGACGCCTAAACCGAATAGTTAAAATTGTGCTGGCAATAGGCCATGTAGCTTTCTAATACAGTGAGACATCAATCAATGCAACTGCTTCAGCATTAAGTGTATGATACAATAGGCTAATGATGATAATGAAAAGTAAAAATAATGAAATCGTTTTTATGAGTGTATCAGATTTATTTAAGTGGGCCATACATCATCACCATGGGCAAATGATAATGAATTGTAGAATGTGCCCTTCAGCGATTTAGTATGTCTGAAATATAATCTATCACCACGAGGTTCATATTTCATATTTTGAACAGCATATGAGGTGATGTGCACTGTAAAAAAAATGCAGCATTTTTGACAAATCAACATACCATTTTAACTTTTAAAAAACTTTAAATAGTAGGTTGAATTGACTTGCAAAATCAAGTTGTTTTTACTTCTTGCTGTATTTTTTTTTTTTAAAAAGTGAGGAATCTTTAAAAAGTCTGGTATTATTCTTAATCAAAACTAGTCTTCAAAATGTTTAATGTAAATCTGTTAAAGATTCTGTCCTAGATATCGTCTTCTTGTAAATTGTGGTGACCGTGGTCCGTAATCCTATACGTTCAGCAAAGAGGTGGACTTAAATGTGGAAGCTCTGCAGACACGATGCCACCAACATCCCTTGGAGCAGCTAAACTATAGACATGAAACACTGGAAAAAAGTTACAAAATGAAAACACTTCAAACATTTCATCAACTGAAAGCTAAAAAGTTGTCTTAATAATATTTAAGCATTTTCTTCTTCTTCTTCTTCTTCTTCTTCTTAGTATTATTTTTATTATTATTCAATAGTTGTCCTATAGGCAGCCTCAGCAACAGGTTGTAAATGGGTTATGGATTGTGCAACTTTCCGCAGGTATCGAGTTTCAGAAGTTTGAGAGTAACAGTAAAGATTGACCTATGGCCACCTAAAACGAGGCATGTTTCAGAACTCTACTGTGCAAGGAAGCGCCTTCCCATAGAAACACTGACACCAGTCATGGAACAGATCAATTTACATTTAAGGCGAAGTAGTGCACATGGTAACTGACCGGAGTAAAAGTATAAAATACATTGAAAGACAGTACACAGAATAGACTGGAGTAGAATAGAACACGCGTAAAATATGAAAACTACTATAAGCAGTAATATTATGCGAGTTTTTGAAAGCAGACGTTCTGACAGATGAGGCGTCGAATATCATGCATCATCGTAACGTGTAAAATGTCTCAGACATGCAAATGTGCACTGCCAACGTTAGGTTTTAAGTCATTGGTTTATGTGCACTATTTCACACGACGACTCGGAAATGTGCTGTGCATGGTGAAAGCACAGTTTGAGCAGGGGAATAATTCGTGTGATCACTCTAGCAGCAACACATACTTTGGGTCATTTCGCCATCTCCCGCAGAAAAGACATTACGCCTCTCATATTTACATACCCTGTAATATTTGTCAAACATTCATAAATTACAAATTAATGAAATGTTCCAGGGTTCTCTCATATCACTCTAATGGACATATGGAGTATTATCTGATTTTTGACACATCTTTGTTAAGTTTAATGTCTTTGGCATCATCACGGTCTATTTAACAGCATTATATCTGAGTGCTGTTACGGTGATTATATGACCTGCTGAAGGTACGAGCACACAACCCGCAAGCAAATGACCCACAGAGTGAGATGAACAAAGGGGTTATGTGAACTGAAAGATGCACTTTTACATTATTTTACGTTGAATTCAAAATTAATACGATTTTTAAGCGTACTTATATATTTTAATAACATTTTTAAAGATAAAAATGTCAGTTTATGCTCCCTTCATAAATATTGCAAAATAAAAAATCTTATGAATTTATTTATATATAAAATTTGCTATAGCCTATCTTATTGTAATTAGTCATGTTGCTGCTGTTGAGGGGGTTTTTTTTGTCTTTCTGATTGCTACTAATTTGTGCCATGTTTTGGTATTTATTTATTTAGTAAAATAAGTTATTTGAGTGTTTCTGGATTTGAGCTTGAGAGTGAAATGTCAACAGCCACCTGCGTGTTGTTAAAGCAAGACGCTTGAAGGGGGTGTGGATCAATATTAATCACCGGCAAGTAAAGTGTCATTCAACTGCAGTTCATTTCCGCTCCGGCATTCTTTCTCTCTTTTTCTTTCTTAGACACGTGGCTGGGCTTCCAACATCGACTTTTCCAATTAGACACACAAGACAAGTTATCTCGATATATGCACTCTCTGTACTTCACAAATGACATGTTTTAAAGACTGTCTAAAATGTAAATTGAGGTGTAGATGAATGTCAGAAATTCCTGATGTGTTTCATTTTTTTCTGATAAACCTTTCAGCATTTTTTATTTGACAGCACAACAATAAATAAGTAAATAAAAATAAACTGAAACAACACACGTATTTATTATTATTATTAATAATAATATTTATTAATAATAATAATAATATGTATTGTTAAAATTAAAGATTTTGTAAATATAGAAATATAAAATGCAATGCCTTTAACAACTCACAGTACCAAAATGGATGTATGGATAGGTTTATTATTTTTCAGTTTACCAGCAATAATTAGCCTATGGATTTTAATTAAGTGTGTGTTTTAATTGTCACAGATATTTCACAATTATTTCTTCTACCGCATGCTCCATCTGTAACGTCTTGATCTAGCCCCAAAAACTGATATTTTTTTAAAGTCCAACATAATCATGAAAGAGGAGAATGATGTCTACAAAGGATTTTCCCGTTGTGCACGAGTTAATTCATCAAAAGGAAAGTTTCTAAAAGATTTTTTATCCCCATATAAAAAAGATTTAAATAATAAGTCTACCACTGTGACATTCTTTGGACTTGGGCTATTTTTCATAATACTCTTTTGTGTGGCTTAGGAAACTCCTCAGACGAGGACTCAGGAATAGTCTGAGATATTCCTCATTATTTGCACAGATTCTGTGTTAACAGCTAGTTAAAATGTGTAGAAGGTGGTTTTACTAAAGAAAGGCATTTTTGACATAAAATGATCTCAAAGACAAGGTAAGAACTAATTTATTTTTTCTTAAAAGAAATAAACGTGCAAAACCATGCACGGACATTATTAGAAAGTGTTTTTTGCATGCATGGTACATAAAAGAAATCCAAGAAAAATGCAGCCACTTTTATTTGACGGGCCCACGACTATTTCTTTTTGAACATAATTAACTATATGCTTAAAATCAATTGTTTCCCGAGCCCAGTCAGGGTCCATGGCTGCAAGCAGAGAGAGGCCTATTTTTGCACGTGTGAAAGCAGGAAGTAGCTCTACCTGTCATTCATTAGGACGACACAAACTCAATAGAGAGAGAGGAAGCTAGATTGGACCTCCTCGTTATACCTGCCGTGCAATTAGTGTTACTTGTTTCTTTAATCCGTCTGTCTCCTCGCCGTTATAATTGAACTTGCGGAGCAAAGAGGGAAGCCATCAAAAACAGATGATGCCAGTGCACTGCATATTTGATTCATATTTTACCAAAATGTAATAGGTATTATTCCATTGTACAATTTAATTAACTGTAGTTAATGGAGACTCGGTGCCTTGAAGCGGTCCTCGTTTTATGGCGTGCAAATGTAATCTTAATCTCTCAAGATAACTATGCTAAAGGGCTTTTTCCACGGGATGCAAAGTACCGTTACGTCCTAAATCCTGTAATTGCTGGCTTTCATTGCATCACTGTTTTTCTTCTACCATCTTTGTTACTTCTTTACTTCTTTGAACACCTCAGGCTTTTACACTATGGTAGATAAAAAAGTGCTGCCCTGTCGACTTGTACTAGGTGAATCAGCACACACTTGAACTGAAAAAGGACTTGACCTTTGCCTTTATGTTGTCCTCCAGTGTTTGTCTAAATGACAATCGGCCTTTATAAAGGACGTGCGCAGGCCTGACACCTCCTTTTCATCAGATGGATGTTCGCACTGAGAATGAATTCCGTGGATCTGAATGGCTTCTAGATGTTTGTAAACGTTTTTGTGTCTGGTCTCTGTTTTCAATCAATATTAAGACAGTAGTGCTCCTCGAGGAATTTTTTAAAGAGGCAGCGGAGAAATATAATACACGCGTTTATAATGTGTTAAACATGAGGGATTTAATTCAGATGTTATATTTAATGTTTTTCGTGGGTGAGGATCAGATAATAACACAAGTTGCTGACGATGCAATAATAATAATAGTAGTAGCCTAGTAATATTATTAACAATAATAATAATAATAATAATAATAAATACAATAATCTAATACGTTGCTGATAAAGTAAAATAAATAAACTTAAAAAAAAAAAAAACTAAAAGATTAACAACGACTTCTGTTAGCAAAAAAAGTAGTCTTTTCAGTACGATTCTATTCTCAGTTTAGTCTATTGACTGTCCTAACAGTTGGAGAGGTGGCCCCTCCAAAAAATGGACGGGGGAGATCTGTTCCCTTAAAATGAAAAGTAGAGCATAAGCGATAAATTATGAAACCGCATATTCCTATAACCCTTTAGATGAAATAATGCATTTAGGAGATTAATGGAGATGTCGCTGTCCAGCTTCTGCTTGTTTCCACATAAATAAACCGATGATATAATGCTTGTGGATAATGTTAAAAAGTGGATACTGTCAAATGTAATCGAATAACTTTAATAAAAGCGTTATTCTTGCAAACAACACGAGAGACAAAAATGCTTAACGTTTGTCGAATGCTTGGTAGAATTGTCCGAATACAGATTGTGCGATTAAATGTCAGACATTGTGTGAATGTAGATCTGGACAGAGAAGTACAGACTATTTAGACTGTTTAAGACTATTTAAAAGCTGGTAGATTTGGTCATCAAAGCACAATAAATATTTATATTATTTATATTTATATATTTATCTGAAAACAACTGTGTAAAATATGTGCAGTTTCTATTCGTATTTTAATAGTAGGCTATGCTGTATTGTTATATTTTGTAAATGATGTAAATATATGAAAAATAATATTTAAAAATAGGCATATAGGTGTATAGGCAGGTAATAACACACACAGAGAGAGTGAGTGAGTGAGAAAGAGAGAGAGAGAGAGAGAGAGAGAGAGAGAGAGAGAGAGAGAGAGAGAGAAAGAGAGAGAGAGAGAGTAGTAGTAGTAACTTGATGATTGCTTGTGTAATTCAAACAGGGAGACATGAAAGTTGACACTAGACACATAAAAGCCGCATCTCGTAATCAATGTATGGTCCATATTAAACCAACATGATCTCACAAAGTTCCGTGGGATAGTCACGGAATTTTGTGCTCATTTTTCCGTGGCATTCTCACGGATCTCCGCATTTTTCCGTGGCCCTGCTACGGACTGTCTTTTTCCGTGGCATTCTCACGGATTGGTTACTCAACTGCTTTTTCCTATTTTCAAACCATTTTCGCTTCGGTTTAGGGTTAGATTTGGTGTTTGCATTAGTATGTCACTTTAACTATTGGTTTATATAATTTTTTCTGATTTATTCTTTTATATTTTCTAAACTTTAAACAATTGTCGCCTGGCGTTGGGGTTAGAGTTGGGTTTGGGTAGGGATGTCATTTCATGTAAATCTAACCCTAAACCGAAGCGAAAATGGTAAGAAAATAGGACAAAACAGTTGAGTAACCAATCCGTGAGAATGCCACGGAAAAAGACAGTCCGTAGCAGGGCCACGGAAAAATGCGGAGATCCGTGAGAATGCCACGGAAAAATGAGCACAAAATTCCGTGACTATGCCACGGAAATTCGGGAGCCGATGAATCTCTGTGTCTTGGTATCAAATTAGCGATAATAAACTCCATTTCAACTACAGTTTCTCTTTACAGTGTGACTTTGTTTAATTTTACTGATGCATTAGCCTTTATCATTTTAAAAGTCGCTGTTGTCTGTTGTTCGAAAAACTGTATGACATCAATCATCAATTATCTGTTTTTCCACATTGTCCAATAATATTAAGAACATCTAAAACCCAGAACACAAAAGCTCCTGATCTCCATAACTTGGTTCTTTTCACTCGGTAGATCAAAGAACCTTAAAATTGGTGTCCAGGAGATGAACATTGTTGAGGTGACAGGATGACAATGAGGAGTTAAAGCATGCTGGAGCAGTTATGTCAATGCTGGAAAGAAAAAAGACGGAAAGGGGCTCTTTTAAATTTATAGACCATATGAATTTGCCATGGGTTACTGAAGGAAATTAAGCGTTCAGTGCTTGCAAATGTCACAATATGATTCCGAAACACATTGTTCATGTAGCCAATGCGAAACATTTCATCATCTACGAAAAATGAGTTGGCTATTTTTTTTATTATGGCATGCCTTAGTAAAGTGTTCAAAAGAAAGAAAGTTGGAAAGAATGAAATAAAGAAAGAAAGAGAAAGAGTGTGAAAGAGGGAAAGAAAGAGGCCTCCATATTCTCTCCAGTGTACAGAACCTGCTGCTCCAACAAAGAGCTGAAACGTTGAAAAGCAGCTGAAGTGACTACAACGTGGACATCAACAGAATAAACAATATTTGTATTCATTTGAGAAACGAGGGGTTTGAACAACAAGACAAAACCCGACAAAGACAAAAAGCGACCATGAATGCTGCCATTGTCAGTGGCTTTGAGATTCTGATTCACCATATCATAACCCCCGCGAGGAAGAAAACATCAATATTCCCAGGGAAAGGAGATGTTTCTATGGAAAACCAAAGAATTTTAGCGCATAACAGATCTTGTGTAGAAACAGGAGGGAGAAAAAAATGAAAGAGATCAAAGGCTGAGCTCTTGGGAGCGTGGATGCGTCTGTGAATCAAAGATAGACGATGTTGACTTTTAAGTACTTGGCAAGAATTGGACAGGCGCCTGAGCCCCGTTTCCAGGACATTCTCCAAAGAAGAGCCAAAGCAGTCTAGACTCTCAATGAAGAGAGAGAGAGAGAGAGAGAGAGAGAGAAAAAGTGCAACTGTATCCAACCAGCATGCGCGTTAAACTGAAAACACTTTAGGGTTGCGCGCTTATAATAACTTTCACAATTTATAAATTACATTTCCAACATTGTATGATACTTAAAGGAGGAGTAGTTCCCGTTAGGTTTCACGTTAGTATTCTATTAACAACTCATAGCAAAGACATTTATAATACATATATATTTTTTATAATATTATATTATAATCTAAACTATCAAATGTTTCCTACTTCTAACGTTTTAGCATTTGATAAGATTAAAATATTGGAAAACAAAAGATTGGAAATCATTAGAAATATTTTTATTAAAAGCACTGGTTGTCCAGGGTACGGATTTTTACCAAATCGTTTCATTCTGCATGTGCAGGTTTGTAACACATGCGTCTTTAATTCATTGTAGGACGGTGCTAAGTAAACAGGACTGAACCTTTTGTCAAGACCACAACAGCTGCCCGGCCCACTATTGTGCCCAGATAGACTGACCGCAGTCAGCTCAGTGCACAAGAACAGAGCGGGATGTTCTGCATTTAGCTCCAGCAATGAAGAGACTGTCAGCAAAGTTCACAATGTCTTAGTAAAACAGCACTCCAGGAGAAGTGAGTGATGGAGACTTTCCACTACAAACTAAAGATCTGCCCGCGTGTAATCTCTGCTCCAAGACATGATTTGCATGAAATGGGTTATTGGAACCAATGTATATATTATGTGTCCAGACCGAGCCTTAGTTCAAATCTAGTTTCGGAGTGACGTTTTAATCAAACTTTTCATTACATTTAGAAATTTAAAAGACGGTTTTTATACAAAGTCATTAGTCATTCATTAGCACGGAAATTGAACCATTAATTTAGGCTATGTAGCCAATGCGCAAAACATGTCGCTAAATTTTAAATAACCTACATTTGTAAAATTAATAATACATATTTTAAAGAAGTTTAGTTGAGGTAAATAGCGTATAATATATAAATGATGCCTGTATAGGATGCAGGTATAAATGTAAAGCCATAGTTTTAAATAATACTTTTATTGTATTATTTTCACATAAACTTAATAGTTTGGGTAACACAAACTTCACATGCAGTGCTTGATAAAGTAGGCTACAAGAACATTTAGGACCAGCTAATGTTCTCGTGTACACCCATAAACAAACACAAACAAACAAACACAAAGTGTTTTCCATGCTCAATTTAACTGCCTGACACAGTTTCACGAGTTTCATGGGGAGATAAAAGGACAGAGTAAAACCTCAGTCAACATGATAAAATAAGTCTATTGAGAATATGTGTGAGATATTGAGAATACATACTGGCATACACAGTTTAAAACAATCAAATAAAACTAACTTATATTTACAAACATTATTTTCATTTTCACTATATAACTTATTTTATATGCACATATTTATTTTATACATAAATAATTACATTTTAATTATACACTTTAATTAATTAGCAAGATGTTTTAAGGTGTAAATAAATGTTCTTATTCTGCATTCTTATTCAACCCTATAAACTAAACTTATAACTTGCATTTAAAAATTGTCACTTCAATCTCTTTTCTGAAATGAATTAATAATAATTTCAGCCAAAAAAAATCTTGCACTTAGTCTACCACCTAGTGCCTCCATGGCAGCAGTGGGCGTAAGAGAGGGTGGGCGTTTGAGACTTGTGGGCACACTGAATAGCAACAATCGTGCACTCCCTGAACAGCAGTGACAGGTATAGTAAAGCTGTGATGACTTGTTGAACAGTGTTGTGCAGGTTTTAGAATTTACACTGATGGAGGAGACGTGTGGTGCCTGGCTCCGTATGGCACTCCTCAGGAGTGCCCCGCTTCAGCCGGGCCTGGAATGGTGCCCCATGCAGGGACTGGAGGTCCATGCACGACAGGGAAAGAATACGACCCTGTTGTTTCAGAATGGCCTCTTGATTTATGCTCGTCACAGTTTAAAGGGCTTGTCATGTCAGCATACACATAGGTGTTGACAGCCATACTGGACTGACTCGCGCCCATACTGTTATAGTACGGTTGTGCATGCTGGAAGGTGTTGCTCAGACCCAGTCTATAACTCCCAGAAGACCGCCATATTCAAAGCACCACCTATCTAAAGGAAAACGTGGGATTGCGTTTGCTTCCTATCATAGACGTGAGTTCATATCGTGCTTTTGTTATTTAAATCTTTGAACGTACTACAAGATGTGATGATAATCAAAAGCTCTGAAGAAATTCTTTGAAAACTCAGACTTGTGAAATGTCAGTGCTTTCCAGGCACACGCCTGCAGATCACCATGGACAACAAGTCCTACAAAAATGATGATGGAAGGAGACGGGCTTTTCACAGAAATATCTTGCACTGAAAATCTTTGTTGTTGAGTGTGCAGTCCAGAGGTCAAAGATCAAGAAAGCTCACGGCATACAGAGCTGCTGTCTCAGCTCGCTCAGCATTTG
Source organism: Paramisgurnus dabryanus (assembly GCF_030506205.2). Taxonomy (NCBI): domain Eukaryota; kingdom Metazoa; phylum Chordata; class Actinopteri; order Cypriniformes; family Cobitidae; genus Paramisgurnus; species Paramisgurnus dabryanus. Next base: position 8,487,780 of record NC_133358.1, on the reverse strand, counting down.
TCTGAGGCATTCAGATGCCCTTAGCTTCACATGATAGTCCAGAAACGTATGAAAAATATGAGGTTTCAAATAATGGATTAAGAAACTGTCAAAGCAGAAAAAGACTTACATTTTACATTTTATTTTTAGATGGTTAAAAGTATTATAACATTTTGTTGAGATGCAAACACAAAATATGACAAAATTGTACAATTTCTTCAATGCAAATTGTTTGTTTTATTTATTTATTTAAAAAAGTGTTCCGAATTAGCACTTGTGCTAAAACACTCAAACAATACATCTGGTTTGTCCAATAATTGCTATGTTCATATCAAATAAAATGTCATTCATTCATTTAGACACTTTTCATTTGTTAAAGTATACAGTTTCATTGTTTTTAAACGAATAAGTCTAATTTATTATACAAAAATGAACACATGTATAATGTCTAACAGCACCCTACCATAAGCCCTTATAGCTCAGAGTTCATGTGTGCTTAAAGGCCATGAATGGTGTTACCCAATGTCATGCATTTATAGCACATGTCATAGTAGCATTGTGTCATCATGACACTGTCACTCCAGTTGTAAAAGTGTGCACGCTGAGGTGAACAGTATATCAGTGTGCCACGTTTGACATTTACAGAGCTATGATCGGTTAAAACAGTATAAATGGGCCTTATGCGACAATAAGACCCCAGGTTTAAAATGCTTCGTATAAAATAGACTACTCTGCCTTGCAAAAAATGCTTTATTGCTTTATTCAGAGAAGTAAGGATATCATAGGCACTCTCATGCACATCGACTTTTAGAGAGTAACCCCTAGGATTCATCTTAATCAATGATATTTCCATTTGGACAAATGGTGTATGTGTTTCTTGAATTCACATTTAGTGTTTAGCCAGACCAAACAACTGTTCCAGCCAGGAAAATCAATTCTATAGTCCAAAATTCATTCTTACCCCCTTAGTTTGTGCATGAGGCCCACACTATTAGGTTGTCATTGATTTTGCCTCCTGAAGTCAGGGATGCTTTTCGGCGTATGAAGTGGGTGATATGCAGTTTGTAAAGGGAACTGGGGGATGGGACGTTTGGCTGGTTTTGTATGGATGACTGGTGAACACATGAGGGGGTCAGTAGGGGCCAGTCCTTCCTGCCCTCTTCTTTTCCCGCTCAAGGGCCCCCCTCGCTGGTGGGAACAGCATGATGGGTATGCATGGCTGCCATGCGTGGGCCTCTGCACCTCACACATGTAAACCAACGGGCCGTGGGCCGAGGCCTGAGAGGTTCGCTTTATCCGTTGTGCGCCAAACATGTGTTGCGGACAAAGTTGCATCAAAGGTCAGGGAGCTATGCTTTGAACACTTCAAAGCCTTAGGATGGGACTGTAGCTTTTAAGTTTTATGGCAGGTGTAAGAGTTGGGGTTGCTGACCAACCCGGGGTGGTCTTTGGCCTGGTCTGGAAGAGTCAGAACAGAGGGGGGTGGGACTGACCAGACTGTCCGAAAACGTCGTTATGCGACAGGGCACATTTGGAGAATCAGAGAGTTTGGAGGACGGCAGGACAGTGCAGACGTTCACTTCAACAGTCTCTGGTTTCAGAAGGTCCCAGCAGGGTAGAGTCGAGGCCTGTGGCTCTCTAACTCTGAAAGAGATACATTGGGCAGAGGGCAAGCCCTGCTGGTCTTCTCTCTCACTGGCTCCAGCACTGACTCCAGTACTGTCAGCGCACAGTTAGAGTCCGGCGAGTTTATCAAATCCAGCACGTCCCTGACACTTCCTCTTGTTTCCTGCAAAGAGAAGACATGTTAAGAGCTGCAAACGAAACACATCGAGTCAACCTTACCCCATACTCGCATTCTTTATGGTTTCAGCACAGATTTTACATATAATTAAAATCTTTGATCTGTTGCTGAATGGGAAAGCTCTTAGAGAAAGCTTTTCCAGCTGACTAAAGCTTCTCAGCACATTGTGAGAAGAGCGGTCATGGAGGGTAGAGCAGGTGTGACTGAGGCTCTTCACAGATGGTGTGGAATTCAACCTCTGAAAAAATGGGAACATTTCAACTTTTTTTCTGTGTAATGGAAGAAAAGATCAATAACAATAGTAAGTATGCAATTTTGCAAGTACACAAATTCAAAGATTTGCCACTAGTATGTGGCCAACACTGTTAGTATGCGGTCAAACATACTTGGTGTGCATTCTTGAGACTGTCCGAGGTCAAAATATGTACCCCAGCTGCTGGGGCGGTACCCAGAAAAAAAGTAAAGCTTTGCACCTAAAGAATTCATTAATACTCAAGAGGTACATATTGGTACCAAAGAGAGCTTATTAGTATTAGTATTTATTAGTCAAAGATACATATGACATTTTTGTACTTAAAGGAGGTTAATTTCCCAAAAACATAACATGACATAACAGATGACCCGAAAATAAAAGAGTTTGCACCAATGTCTCCTCAAATCTTTAGCATTGCCTATGCCAATACATAGAATGTAGCACATATTTGTGTTTCTTTATAAATTAAGTACTACATCCCATTATATTACATACTGGTTTTGTTATGATAAAGTATATAGAGGGTTTAGAAGCAACAAAATAAACAAACGGCTTTGTGGAACAAACTTAAATTTCGGTAAACTCCGCAAAGAATCAATAACAACAGAGTCCTTTAAGAGTAGTTTATTTCTGATAACAACAGTAGATTACATTAATTCAAACCATAGCTAAAGCGTATCAAAAACGACACTAAGCTAGCGTTACTACAGATCGGCTGCCAAACCTCCCTTCACATAGCAGTGATCCATGATCGCCGTCTTCCCTCATCTTTAGCAAACCAAAACATGTGTTATTTTCAATAAGGTATTAGTACTAGAGTTCAGTTTAGCCACTAGTCAGACCATTAAACAAACATAGACCGGAAGTTAAGTTCTGCCCAGAAGCGTAACCACGACAATGCACGTGCGTCCGCTAAAACCGTATATACATTTTTAAACATATCAAAAGACCTCATAAATATTATTATGTGTTGCTTAGTTGCTGATTTGTGGGTAATATCAGCTGTTAAGTGTGCCCATGGATCTGCACTTCCAATTTTTACTAGACCATTTAGGTACTTTACGGATACTCATTTCAACAGTGACATACAAATTTTTATTTTATTATTAATAATGGATAGTAGGAGTATTCTGACACATTTCGTAACATGCTTTAAATTAAGCTTAAAGCGTTCACAAACTTGTGTAAAGTAGAGTTTTGGATGAAACATATTATTAATTAATATATTAGCATTTCTCAAATCATTCATAAAATTTGCTAAATAATGTGTGCATTTCTTAAAACAATTCGTACAAACAGCACAACATCATGGATGTCCTGCATAGCATGTAACTTGTTGAAAATCTCTCAAAAATAAATGTTTATATCAGTAAGCATGTCCGTATGTCATTGTTCTTGAACAAGACAGTCAAAATGTTTAACCATGTTGTCAATATACCAAGTTTTATAAGTAATTATAACTTATACTTTCGGTAAACAAATTACACACATTGTGATTTTGGGGGAAAAGAATCATATTTTACATCACAAATGATGAATTACAAAATTAGAATGGTTCACTGGACACTGTAAGAAATTTTACATTTTCTATAATTCAAAAACTCAGTTCATATTTATGAAAGACTAAACAAAAACCTAAGGAAAACATGCTTACAGTAACAGATTATGACACAAAGATCAGTTATTTTGCACGACATGCCTTGTTCGATGAACTAATTCTTAAATGTTTTGAGGTGTAAGAATATTCAACAGAAACCAGTAAAATGTATTTTGATAAAAATTACATAAGCAGTTAAAATTGTGGCAAACAGCAGACAATATGGTATATGTAAATCGTCAAGTGACAAGGAAAACTGGGTCGATCTCGTCTGGTTGCCGGCATGTGGTATCGTAGCTTGTTATTGTTTTTGTAGTATTATTATTTATATTATTTTATTATATATATATATATATATATATATATATATATATATATATATTATTGGATATTATTTTATTGGATGGATATTATTCTAATATCTGCATGTATGTGAGAAGAGAATCCCTTTTCAAGTATAAAAAAGTTAGTAAATTTTCTTTTACTTGGGTAAAGATGTTAATGAGCATATCTACTGGACATCGGTTATTTGGTTATTTTTGTCTTTTCTAGCTCCCAAAAGCTTCATGTATGAAAACAGCACCATGTCAGTGTAGAGCATACAGAACCGGAAGCGATCTTCTATGTTTAACAGGAATGCGGAAGTAAATTACCCTATTGTACAAAATCATCTGCATGATTGTATCAAAGCATTTGCAATTGGCCAAAGCAATGAGAATTTGCTTTTATGTTGTGCACAACTCACTTGATGATGTGGAGGTTGAACAAAGTGTTTTAAAAAATAATTTCTGATCCGAGAAATGCTCCACAGCGACTGAGAAAAACTGTAAGCCAAAACTTGTTTTTACGTTATTGAGAGACAAAAAATCTTTCTTCAAAATCCAACACAATCTCAGGACAGTAGTGTATGTACTTATTGTGGCTACACTGTAAAAAGTGAAAAGTTGGATCAACTTTAAAAATGACTTCAATTGGTATTTTTTCAACTTTTTCAAATTTCACTTTAGTTTTAGTTTAGGTGAAAAATGTAAGTTGAATAAACTTAAATGATTAAGGTGTTAGCAATTGAAGTGACTTTTTAAGTTGAACCAACTTTTTACAGTGTAAGGGGGCTAATTCGTAATCATATGATCTCATTAAAAGTTTTAGTATGATTTACTTTTTTCCCAGTGACGTCGTGGTCTAATTAATCTTACATTTTTGATACCCATTGCATTTATTCATGCGAAATCACCACTACATAACATAGGTGCGTCTTCCCGTAAGATCAGATTGTTAAATTAAATTGTTAAACGCCGCTGTTTCTTTTTGCAACCAAAGAAATATCTTCCCTAAATACAATGACTTTTTTTGTGTTTGTCTGTTGTGACATGAAAGGTATTGTGTCACATAGAGATGATTAAAAGAACATTACCTGGGCCATGTGATTCACTGAATGAACAGCGCTTTGCTAAATTGGTTGTTTTCTGTTCTTGATTAATTGAACTTCCAGTCTCACATTTCAGCATGCTTTGTTTTTTTGTCCCCAGTCATCTCTTATTATTAAAGAGAAATTCTGAATCTCTCTCTTGGAGTCCAATTAAGGATTTGCATTGTGACTGTATTTTTCACTTTAATTACTGAATATAAAGTGGAGCGTTGACTTATTTCCTTATTTATCAAGCAAGTGGAGGCAAAAAGAGGATTCATCAAGTAAATAGATGGCTGCAACTATAATTGCTTGCGACAACACGGAAAATATGAACATCGAAGGGTCTTTATGGACAGTATAATAAACATTACAGTAATTAAATCTTCCATAAATGACTCGGATGTCAAATATTGGGAGAAGCGAGTTGCGTTTATTTCAAAGTAGAACCTTGAAATCGGACAACATCAACATTTTGAGTGTAAAGGGGGTAGAACAAAGAGCGATCATAATAAGCCCCAACACACTTAATCTGAAAAGGGCCATTGTTATCCAGATTGTCATGCAAACTAGCTGGCTGGAGCAATCGCAAAGTCAGTGTTCGGTATCATTAGATTCTTGCAGCCAGTAAATCTTCCCCTCCGAACCCTTAGCATTACACTGCGGAGTTATAAAAATCTGCAAGGCCTCATGGGAATTCCGGGCAAATGCGCAGTCGATGTTATTAATTCCATTATACCCCACGTTGGGAAAACAGTAGGACTCGCTTTATAGTCATGGTGGCAATGTAAAATGGTTCTTTGTTGGGTTTGCCGGAGAGAGTGTTGAAAACATGGTTTACAATGATTTCTCCTGATAAACGCCTTTAACGTGGATTTAGTAGGATTTAATCTGGTCCGAGACAGAAACGGTGTAATGCTGATGAATCTCAATGGCCTGAAATTGTTACAATTTCAACTGAGCCTCTCTTTCCTTACTCTTTCTTCCATTGTCAGAGTCAAAAAATGCCATAACAGGGTTTTCTACGGGTCCACGGCATAAGGTAAATGCTGTGAAAACAGCCATGAGACCCATCCCCAAGTCAAGCTCTTGTTGATGGGATGTGGAGCTCGTTTCGCTGATGACGGCAGATGAGGATGGCCTGCAGAATACACTAGCTTGGCTTCCTGCTGTACGCCCGATTTTCTTTTCCACTTCCACACCAACTCCTTTGTGTGACCCTGCAAATATCCTCTGGGCCTGCTCATTACTCTATGCAGCAAGCACAGATCAGCACTCTGCTTAATTTGGCACCCCTGGATCTGGTCTCTTCAAAACGGGACTAAAGATGAATAAAGGAAGGCAAACTCCCTGGTGCTCATAATCACACACTCTCTGATACATGCCATTGTACGCGTTCAGATTTCTGAGTGCATTGTTCTCAGTTTTCCCGCATCCGGCATGGCCATTTTTAGGATTAGGAAGTGGCTGGTTGGTGTCGATAATATGCCACAAATATGACATTATTATCTTTTCAAGCTTGCTTGGCTCACCGTTTTCTAGTTCGGTTGATCGGAACAGCCATTGATGGGTATTCTTACTAATCCCAGGAGCAAAACTCCTATAATGCCTATATCACTCATTTTCCGGCTGTATGAAATAATTCCCACCTAAACCAAATTTACACTGAATATGTTGCACTTGCAGTCTGATGTTACACTTATTCAATCTGTCCATTCTTTGCCACTGAACTTCATAGTCCTGAGTGATGCTGGTGATGGGCACAGTGCCTTGGCCTCTCTGCTGGTGGCTGGCATGATGAGTCTGGGTGTGACATGTGCCTCCATCTGAAAGAGCGAAGCAGTGGCATCGCTAGACAAGAGGTGTCCATTCACGGCATTGAAAATTGAGAACCCTGCCGAGCCAATGCTCTCTTCCTGGCATCGGTCATGGCACCAATCATTGCTGATGCTGTGGCAAGTCACTTTGGAGAACAAAGCCTTATGGGTTAGAAAGATGAAATAGGCTTGGTTAAAAAAATTTATATAATATAACCTCTCTTTTTTGGAGCATTGTCAAATCAAAAATGAAAATGCTTTTACGGGACTCCCCACCATGATGTAATTGCTTATGTGTCTTTGCCTGCACTGGAGTTGCAGGTTGACCTCAACAGAATCCCTTTTAACAATGAATGAGGATGTAACCATAATTGTCAGGAATCTCTCAGCAAAAAACAAATCACAAACCATTGCTTTTCTGTTCCCTATTCTGTATTGCTTTGTAATTTTCCCGGTTATGCCTGCTGATTCTGGGTCTACATCAAGAAACCAAACACGCATAAAACAATAAACGGGTCAGTTCCAAAAAATGATAACGTGCCAGGTGGGTATTAAATACACAATTGTACCTTCATAATAGGTCATTTTATTTGACCAATTATGAGTCAAAACTAATGCATTTTAAGAGAAATTCGCATTATGCGCACATCCGAGAAAGAGACACATTGAGCCGATGTGACCCAAAGTGTCAGATATAATTTTGGGCTTTCTGGCATAGCTCTCTCTCTCTGCATGATATGGTCTATTTTTTTGCTGGAGGTGGGCCAAATCTGCCTGTTCACTGAAAAAGTTGCAGGGAATGGGATTCTCTCCAGACTCCCTGGAGGAAGTAATCTACATTGCCGAGTCCTGGGAGCGCGCAAGCTTTAGAGGACAGGGACGTGGGTGTACGTTCCTCCTTGACTGTGCTTACTCAAATGTCACTGCACAGCCAACAAGTTTACAGAAACTGAATATGAAATGCTGATGTTTTAATTAATAGGAAGCATGATCATGCTGATTTAAACATTACCGTTTCAATGTCAAGTTTATAATCTCGCTTTATTAATAGGTGTTAACAACATTTGCAACCTACATTAATGCGTTTAGCAGACGTTTTATCCAATATAGCAGTGTGCATTTTTAAAAGCTACATTTTATCAGTCCATTTATTCAACAAATTTGTGACCTTGGCGTTGCTAACATCATGCTTTACCAGTTGAGCTATTTTATTAAGAAATACCAATCAACGTTGACCGATCAATAGGCTTAGGTTATTTACATGTTGACCTCAACCGGAAAGTAAAATTCCCATTGAAAGATAAAACAACAATGCCTGGGAGGATGTTGTTGAACACGATTTGACTCATAATGATGATACCGGTCAATTGAAAGGATGCATTAACTGCCTATCCACCTGAGGATAATTTACATCTACAAGCTTGGATTGGTGGAGCAGATTGCTTGTTTATGACTCACATCAACCATTGCTTATTGTGTTTTCCGCTAGACACCCACCGCAATGCAAAGATAGCTGGACACTTACTCTTAAAATCACAAAGATGTTCATTACACAGACAAAGTAAGTTGTACGTTTCATTAGGTCGGATGGCGAAGTGTAACTTTTTAAACTGACCATTTTTCTTGCTCAACGTTCTGAGACGTGGGGTGGGGGTTTTAATCGTCAGAGTGAAATCATAGGTCTACAGATGTTTTCAAGATGTTTTTCTGTCAGTAGCAGATTATCCCCTGTAGCAAAATCTCATTAAACTGCAATTTACGGAGCTGTGCTGATGTTGCCATCAACCAAAATTAAAGGCATTAATTTTTCAAAAAGAAGTTCAGAGAAGTCCTCGCAATAAATGGTATAGCACTTCGGAAGACTGATTTGCCCAGGCATTATTTGTAAAATATTAACCGGCATTAACAGAGTGGGGGAATTGAGTGCGAGCAGCTCGGGAAATGTGCAAATCCGTCCATTTAGCTGGAGAAGTGCTGCACAGAGATGTGTGTATTACGGCTCCCATGCTGGGCCAGATGAGGGAGGAGAGGAATATGACACCCTGGCCGGGGTTATGACACAGAGACATGTAGAAATGACTCCCCATGCATTACTTTCCCCTCCATAACCAGGAGAGAATAGCACTACACAGACTGACACTAAAACTAATGTAGCACAAGATGTCACAACTTAGGCTATGTTTCAAACCAAGGTTAATGAGGAAACTATTCTGTTTAAGCTTAAACTTTGTCTAATTGCTCTCCCAATTTGACAATACCAGTTATTTTGACAGTGAATTCTAAATAAACGCAAATGCAATATGCTGGAGCAGGGGGTGTTACTACTATTTGATCAGCTGCTAAACATTTAACAAAGTCACTTGTTAGTCTAATATGAATTAATAAATGCAAATACAATGGCTCATATTTAGGTCACATGTATGTTAAAGACTTATTTAAACATTTCTAGAGCTAAACTTGGAAATATTTTGTCACCTCCTAATATGAAGGCAAAAATATAAAATATTGTTTGATACACTCCTGGAAAAATGGGCAACAAAATTTGTACTTTTTGCATGTCACAGTAAATTAAAAGGGTACGTCTGTTGAATTTTGTATCAGATCTACACCTAAAATGGACATATTAGTACACGTTGAATGTGTTAAAGATTACAGTCTAGGTTGGTCGATATATGAGCAGCCCAACCATAAGTTAAAACAACCCAGCACAGGTTTATTTATTAACCTTAAAATTTGGGGTTTGGGGAAATATTGGACAGAACACATGTTGAGTTATAAATAAACCTATGCTGGGCTGTTGTTAACCCAACCATAAGTTAATACAAGCCAGCACTGCATTAAAACAACCCAGCACAGGTTTCTTTATTAACCTAATGTGTTCAGTCCAATATTTACCCAATAAAAAATACAAATATCCTAGAAGAATTGAGATAGATAGATAGATAGATAGATAGATAGATAGATAGATAGATAGATAGATAGATAGATAGATAGATAGTACAAACGCCATACTGTTAAAAGTTAAACAAAGATCTTCCTCTGCCGTTTGTCAAAACTTTCAAAATGTTAATGAGGTTGAAAGACACGCGCAGCAGGATATCAACCTGCAGTAGCTGACCGATCACACATGAAAGTAATATTTCAAATTAAAAGCCTTTATCATATAAAAGCTCTAATTCGCAAACATTTATATAGATTATACAGATCATTTATATAGCATATGAGAAAAAAAATCGTATGAACGGCATAAAGGTTCAGGAGGGTTAGATCTAATATACACACATATAAATATGATTATTTAAAAATTGCTGTATTTTTTGTTGAGGTAAAATTCGGTTAAGCATTTATGTTTCCAGAACAGGTCTCGGGATTTTACATATTTGGTATTATTAATATCCATAAATGTTCAGACGTTGTCATCGCCAATATTTTAACCATGTGGGACTAAAATAATTAAATTTCATATAATTGTTCATCCGACGGAAAATTGTTAAATCTGTTCATAATTCGTAATGCAATAATACATTATAAATTAAAAAGAATTAGTATTAACATTATTATTTATTATAATTAAGTAAAAACATTATTACGAAATTATAAAGTAATTTAATATATTAAAATAATATTATAAAATGCTATAACATTAAACAAATTCAATAAAAATAATCACTATTATTATTATTATTATTATTATATGCCTGATAACAATTATATGGCCTTAAACAATTTAACAATATAAAAAATAAGGCAAATTTCGGACTTAAAGGAAGCAGTTCTCAATCTGTATTTAAAGCCGCTAGTGCATAAAACAACTTGAACTGCGATGTCTTTAAACGCTTGATAATTTCAAACTGCTCCTGGCTTTCAGTAAGGCACGGGGTCCTAATCTTCACCACAGAGCAGGAAGCTCCTGGGAAGTAAGTACATGATTTATTGGGAGGGAGAGCTACTGCAGACCACGTTAGGAACGTAAAAATACAGGCAAAGTATTATTATACAGCTGTGATTTATATTCGCATTTATGATAGGGAAATGGCGCAATTAACATTCATAGACTCTGGGCCTAATAAACGCACACCAGCATTTATTGCAGACATACGTTCATGTGTATATCAAATAATGCAAATTTACGACTTGATTTTTCATGTTGTAATGGCTGCATTAAGATGTGGTAATACCAGTGGTATTATCAGAGTTAAAGAATTCATATATAAGTGGCATAGTGATACGACTATTAATTCATTAACATGGATTTTAATTTTAAATGTATTTTGAATTATTATTATTATTATCATTACTACTGAAAACAACAGCAACAACAATAATAATTTATAGCTATAATATAGCTGAATGTATTACTTGAAGAATAAAGGCCTTTGTGTTTAGATGACAAACAGTTTATGTAAGTAACAATATTTTAAACGTGATGGACTGTTTAAAGACAGTTAACAAAAGCTAAACTAGTCGAGAATATGAGAAGAGTCTCCGGTGGATATATGTTTAATTAAGTTAACTGATGAAAAAGATGGCACAGCATGGTGCTGAAGAACACATGCAAGCGTCTCTCAAAGCAATGGCTCTTTTAGATTCTGTGGACCCTTTTCGCCAGGGCATTATGCCAAATGTAATCAACTAAATATGATTGGAACAGAGCAAAATCTTTTCTTATTCCTTTTAGTTGTTTTTCCCCCTTTTCCATAACCACCTGCTGATAAGGGTTAACTTCTTCAGATCCCTCTTCTTTTAGGAGCTTGGAGGCACGCACACATCCAAAACCAGCTCATAAAACGGCATTGTCGTGTTTGTTTCATCCTCAAAACGGAAATCATTTGCAAAGAAAATTATATGCCTCAAGAGAACGGCTCTTTTGCATACTAATTTTGTTAGACTTATCTCCCGTGGACCCAAGTATACGAGGAAACCATTAGGGAGCGTGCGCGCATTCATTTACTCCTTTTGTTCGAGAAGAATGCGCGGCCCCTGTCTCATCTCACCTTGACGGGTCCTCTGGAGAAGAATGGACAAGCAATCTTACATTGAAAAGTCGTCAACTTAAATAAACACGATCCTTTATCAATTGAATCTGCTGTGAATAATTCATTTCAATATACATTTTTATACGGCAACCGTATGACTGATTCGTTTTATGTCTCACATGCAAACACCAGGAAATCCCCAGACTCCACAGTCAATTTGAACAAGAGGTATACAGACACAGTTTTTGGCGGACCATTGTCTGATCTGAGCCCCCCCGCACAACTCTTACCACTGAGGGCACTAATGCCACCTCCACCAGACTGAGACCACTGCTCACCAGCATGAAGTCCAGGCAGCTGTACCCCTGTCAAAAGACCTTGCTTTTAAAATTCACTGATTGTGGTGGGAAATTCTGAGAGCACGTCCTAAAAATATATTTTTGAAAAGTGCGCATCACAATAATTAATTACATTTGAGGATATTTAAAATATTAATAAATAAAAAATAAATAAATATAAACACACTACTCAAAACAGCAAATTAATTGTGATAAAGATTACGTTTTTGCTTAGGCGTAAATGAAACTGAATCAAATTCAACATGTGTCAAAATATCATGCAGTATTATCTAAATTTATTCAAGTAAAAATATTATTTATGAATGAATCAGTATGCTGGCATAAGTACAGCACAGATGTTACCCTAAAATATAAATATTTCTGAATCAACATGACGTCATAATGCACTGTTAAGTTTAGTGTAAATGTGCTATATGTATTTAAATAAATACAATACAAAGACCAATCACAATTTAGTATGCAAATAACAACAATAGACGTAAAAGTCAATTTGAAATATATGCAATAGTGACGATGACGTCATTTCTTGCTTGTTATATTTTAAACATTAGGCTTTATTCTAAGATTTTTTTAATAATTTGATTTTTAAAAAACTAATTTTAAACTAAAGCACACAAGTATGGCTGAAATTATATTCAATCTTCAATCAAGTCTTTATATTAAGTGGTTTAGGGTAATTTATGCGCAGAGGTTTAGAAAAAAAACCTAAATAAGTGAGGAGTAATACACTTGAAAACACCGTAAACAGTGCATTATGTATGCTAATAGCCTAGCCTAAAAAATATTAAAATAAATAAATAAAAGTATTAAGAATAATCGAAATAAAGTTTATTTGCTTAAATTGTTTAACTAATTAAAATAATCTCAAGTGAAATATGTTCAAGAAATTAAAACAGTTAAAGCAAACAAAAATACACGAGGAATGATTTTCTGTTTTAAGGCTGCTGAGAGAGAGAGAGAGAGAGAGAGAGAGAGAGAGAGAGAGAGAGAGAGAGAGAGAGAGAGAGAGAGAGAGAGAGAGAGAGAGAGAAGAGAGAGAGAGAGAGAGAGAGAGAGAGAGAGAGAGAGAGAGAGAGAGAGAGAGAGAGAGAGAGAGAGAGAGAGAGAGAGAGAGAGAGAGAGAGAGGCGGATGGGGGTGTTTTTTAAGTGGCCACACAGGGGGAGAAATCAAAAGAGATTACCAGCAGGTGGCGGCAGCATAACGTTTCAGCTGCCCCACCCATTATGCCTTCCAGACTGCTGAGGGCTCATGGCATTTTCAAATTATTTATCTTATTTACCTTTACAAATTATTGGATTTTCATTGTTTTACATCTCTCAAATCCAAATTAGGTAGCCAAGGCCAATTTGCAATGCACAAATTTAAATGCTGGTAGTACCGATTTATAATTACAGATAATTTTACCAGTTCTGACCATTAAACACACAATTAAACTCATCTAATGTACAAAAACTAACAATTATTTTTCATTGTTGGGGATATGAGTTGTTAAAACGCCAATGTGCATTGCAGTACTGCCGTCACATCTCTCTTTACCACTGAGCACTTTAGCAGGTGTTGTTTGGTGACCTCTGTGGTGACTTTCCCATAGTGACGCTGGTCCTGATGCTGCATTCAGGATGAATCTCATCTCCATCACTTGGTCCAGCTCTCTGCGGGTCAGGTGAGCACAGGATGGCCAGTCCACAGCAGGTAAACGGTGTGGCATTTAAGACATGATGTATGAGGGTAATTAACAAGACAGGTCAAGAGGGAACTTAGGTCACTGCGCAGAATTGGTGACATTGGGGTTGAGTTCAGTTAACCGATCAAACACACAAGCATCTTTTCGTTTCCCTGATCGAATCAGTTTGAATGGCAGCAGATCTGGATCTTTGCAAATAATTATTTGACATATGTGCCGCTTATCAACACGTCACCAGACAACGGGGTGAATCACACATCTATTTCAGTTTTTGGTCCCTTGATTAGTTGCCGAAGATATTAAACATATGTTATCGCTCCCGTCACCCTGACGTGGTGTAACAACAGTAGAAGGTTGGGGTTAATTACAGAGGTATGGTGTAATAACAAGCTCAACCGTAGTCCTTTTGTTTCAACACCTTCTGATAGATTGACAGGAAGGGCTTTTGAATTTCCCCATTCTTAGTATTGCAGTGCAATATGTATTTCATCTCCAGAGGTCAATTATCTCTAGACTAGCTGTACATCTCAAACAGAGCCTGGAGGTTGAAAGCTCACCATATGTGGCCTGACAGTTAGGTTTTATGTCACAATATTTTCAGGATCGCAGATTTAAACAGATTGGAGCAAATGAGGGTGAGAGCGCAAATAACGTGGCCCTTTTCTGGAGTGGATATTACAAAAGAGCAGTTTATTGAAAATTAAGCAAAAGCCTAATTGCGTCGAAAGCCTGTTCCATGCCCGCATCCCTGATGTATGGAGAGGATGGTGTGTCAAGAAGATTAAAAACGGGAGAGACGAGGAAAGAGTGGAAATGGGGGTGGAATATGAAAGGAAATAACCCCAAAATTTAATAACGTGCCGGACCACCTCTTGTGCGAGTACAAGCATGGCATCTGTGTCAGATGTTGTTAATTAACGTCAGTATGTTCCTCGCTGCCACTCGCCTTCCTGTCTTCCACACAGGGCAATGCTCAGTGTCATGGCGCACTCACACAGGGGCGACGTGTACGCGTGTGTCTGCGTGTGGTGGGATAGGGGGTTGCTGTAGTAATCCCACTCATTATAATTCCAATCTGTGACTCGTCATGGGAGCGGTTCTGTTGGGGACCACCACAGTAACTTATCAATATGTATTTTCTCCTCGTACCCGTCCGTGCGAGGCCACCAGGCGCAGTGTGTGAATGCGTTTGTGCTCATCGTACCATTTGTGCAATTCCAGCTCGACCCATGGCTGTTAGAATGACGACGCAAGCCACCGAGTGTAAATTCAGGGTCAGTCTCTTGGCAGTGGTGTGATGTGTGTTTGTCATCTCATTTATATTTTCCACTCTAGTATTTATGTTTTTGCACAGTCCTGCTGGTTTTTTAGGTTCACACTACATATTGCAGCACAATGAGTGGTCAACCTATATGTCTTATAGTGGGATATCTGTGTGCATTCAAATATATGTTATAATATACTTGTATGTCTGAGTGCCCATGTGCATGATGTATATTAAACATAACATAGTATATAATGTGAAAAAATTGACTACGCTTCGCATAGTGATAATAATATTTACTACACAATGTGCATAATTTATCTGTAAGGCTTTTGCTAAATACAAAAAGCTAAAATTATATGAAGAATCCAAAATTAAGCAATGCTGATAACCCCTTAACAGCAGGCACACTGTTTGCAGATAAACAGGTATACATATAAAAAATAAAATTTAACCCTTTGCATTGTCTGTTATTTGATGATTGTATATCAGTAATGAAAAGCCTACCCAAATCTTTGCCATTTATCCGTCGCTTTAAAACGAGATAAGTACCATCACTTATTGCCATATTCATCATATCACTCATCTGATAGTACTGACATGTGTATCATTTTTGATACTGATTTATAACTTCTCATGCTGAGACACAGACAGTCAGTTATGAATTATTACTTCTGAATGACTCAAACAGGTTTTGATGAAGGAAGAGTTTCCAGCTAATTCTAAAACAACATCATTTATGCTGTCATTCATTATGATCAAATAAGAGACATTAACAACGTCAACACAAAGCTCGTGATTGATCTATGTTAGAAGTTTATAAACCCTTATAGTGGTAGTATTTATAGAGATATTGTATATTTCCTCACTTTCTGTTTCGATGATAAATTGCTCATTTATTTCAAAAGAAAGAAAAAAACAAAATACTACATTTACAAGCTCGGAGACACGTAAGGTGCAGCGGTATACCTCGCTTCGCATAACATCTTTCGGCTTTAAAATCATACTCGAACCCGCTAACGTGCACCTCAGCTGGAAATTTACTTCTTAAGTGTTTCTCGGTACAAATCAGGAGTTGAAAGTCAGTAAATTATCTTTAATGCTGGCAAGAAAGAAAGAAAAACGAATAGGCTATTTTCTAAATGACGTGGCGTGCGGCCCTGCGATCGTCGGGATGTTGTAGTCGCCTCCCTGTTGATCTGATAATTTGCCGAGCTGTGCACCTGGTGAGTCTTATGGAACGGCAGACTCTAGAGGCTGCGCTAAGCTATGTTATATGCATGAGACGGAGCGTCTAAAGACCTGCCGCTGACAGTGTTTGCATTAACATTCCATTTAGAGCCGAATAAAATCAGCGTGGAAATAGATCGAGGATGGTACAGGACCGGTGTAGCAGGATTTTTGCGGGCAGAAATATGGATACTCTCGTGATGTGATGGTTTTGAATGAACTACTGCAGTTCCTTCTCAGGAGGCCTGTAAGCCACGGCCTGGGACCGATGATAAAAGCTGAATGGTTGTGGCTAGCAGATGGTGGATGGGTTTGAAATGGCAAAGAAGGCGAAGGGCCCCCAAAGCACATCAACTGCACTCCGAACTGGGTTCCTGTTATGAGCCACACTGTGGAGTTTTGCTTCCGTTTATCATCGCAAATGCGAGCGTCCAAGCGGTGTTAGAGCAGGCGTGATGTCATTTTTGGGTGGTTTTGCTGCAAGGAATTGTTGCCAAATGAACGTCTGTCAAAGTCAGTCCGGAATGCGTTTTGGAGCCGCGCACCTCGGCACTTATTTTAGGGTTGGGGACCACAGAGTGCGAGCGTGCTGTTGCCATGGCGACGGGCGACTAACCGCACAGTGCTCTCTCTGCACTGTTGGCCCCTCCCGATCATTAGCCAGACCGCCGCCGGTTCATACCGTATCTCTGTAATCCCCATCACGAGTGCCATCAACCTAATTGTACACTAAAAGCGATGCACTTATTTACGTCTAATTGCCGAGCTCGCTGCTCTTTGATAATAATTAGAAGTTCAAGGTTCGTTCCTTCAGGTACGAGTAAACGTACAGGACTATTAATAATTACAGCTTGTGAGCACATCAATATCAAAATCCACCATATTGTACGTTATTGATCGGTGGACTTTACAAAATTCAGTTTAACAATTATATCAGGTGAACGTGCTTGCGATTGAAAATCAAGCCCATAAACCTTTGAAAGATGCAGCGAAACCAGCCCAAAACTGCAGGGAAGAGATTCTTCCATTAGGACCCAGTCATTTCATGAGCAGTCCTGGTGATATTAGCAGTCAGACAGCAGATAACCGCCTGAGCACTGTCTCTTCTCCCCATCATTCTCCTTTTGTATTTTTAGACGCTCCTTTATGTGAGAACAATGGCTTCCATATCAAACATTTTAAATGATGCTTGAAATACCAGTCACTTGACTTTGATGTCACAGGCAATTAAATCCGACCTTCCCCTTCCCTGTTAATAACAGCAATCTCGCCCAGTCTAGTACCTAATTAATATGTGCTATTTGTCACTTTGCAGTGACACGTGTATTTCAAAAAGAGAGAGTCGTGGAAGGATAGTGCTGTTGGAAGGGACCTTCTCTGTTATTAGAAGAAAGATGTCACTTGTTCTTGTCGTTCTTTGTGATCCGTGTCGTCTTTCTGTCTTGCGCTGCCATTTTGTGAGAGAACGCTACGGGAAGAGTGCGTGGGCACGGATGTGTGACACACGATGTCTTCAGCCATTTCTGCCGTGTCTTGTGTCTGCTCTGTAGTGTTTGTAAACACGTACCATTTGTCCAATTAAATTTGATCTTTTAAGTTGGTGTCTTTTATTCTGTTATTTAAATAATCGGCCTTAAGGACCTTAAAGAAATGTTTATGTATAAACAAAGGTCCGCTAAAGACATGCAGGCATTTGTCAGAGAAAATCATTTCGAACTGTACCTCAGTTTGTAAAAACAAACAGAAACTGTAAGTTGTAAGTTCACCCATCGATTTAACTGTAAGTGCAACTGTCAATGCTGTTGAGTTTTTACTTTAAATAATTTATAGCTTAAAGAGACATTCCACTTTTTTTGAAAATATGCTCATTTTTTCAGCTCCCCTAGAGTTAAACATTTGATTCTTACCGTTTTGAAATCCATTCAGCTGATCTCCGGGTCTGGCGCTAGCACTTTTAGCATAGCTTAGCACAAGCCATTGAAACTGATTAGATCATTAGCATCGCTTTAAAAATAACCAAATAGTTTTGATATTTTTCCTATTTAAAACTTGACTCTTCCGTAGTTGTGTACTAAGACTGACAGAAAATTAAAAGCTACCATTTTCTAGGCAAATAAATAGTCCCCTTGGTTACTTTTAATGGCGGGGGACTATTTTTGGGGAGTGTGTAATATCACTTTGCCTGCTGCAGCCATGTTACATCAGCAAAGTCCTTGATTATTACACCAGAATAAGAGTATAGTCCTAACCATATCTGCCTAGAAAATCGCAGCTTTTAATTTTCTGTGGATCTTAGTACACGATGTAACTACAGAAGAGTTTTAAATAGGAAATAGGAAAAATATTGAAACTCTTTGGAATTTTTTTTAGCGCAATGCTAATCAGATTTAATGAATTGTGCTAAGCTATGCTAAAAGTGGTAGCGCCAGACCCGGAGATCAGCTGAATGGATTCCAAAACGGTAAAAATCAAATGTTTAACTCTAGAGGAGCTGGAAAATGAGCATATTTTCAAAAAAGTGGAATGTCCATTTAACCAGAATATAAAAACAACAATAAATATATTATAGGACCCATCTGCCCTTAAATGATAAAATTACTATTTTAAAAAATATATTTTATTTATTAATTAAGTGTTAATCCCTTATGAAAAAAACATGGTTACTGTAGTAAAACACTAATAGTAATCAATTCACAAAAAATGGCTACTACACTTTCACCATAAAAAACAGGGTTCATTTTTATAAGGGAAGGGACATGGCTTGTTAAGGACTTGTTATACATTCTTGATTTCATTAAATATTTACAAAACATATTAGCATGCCATATGACATGGATGCACCATACTGCTGTCACTCATCTGCTGTCTGTCATTGTGTTTTAAGATAGACGTATTGAGCTGCACCCCAAAGTAGTTTTCACGATTCTTAAAACACTAAAGAAGATATTCATACGTAATATCCTTCTTCTGAGAATAATCTGTCTTGCCTTTGATCATAACAGACATGAATTCAGAGGTCCAAGGCAACGGATTTGTGTAAATTAAGTTGATATAAGCCCCTAGATGTATGGACAATTAGCATAATCCACCCGTGTGACAAGGTCTATCGCGAATGAAGAGAAATGTGAAAAGCAGAAGTGACATTCATTTGACTGTCTCTTTAATTAGAGCCATGTAGCGTGTGTGCGCACGCGTGTGCGCGTGTTGACAATAGCAATTTCAGCAGCAACGCAGCAGGTGGTAGAGCAACATCGTGGACAAATCAGTGATACTCTGTCTTGGAAATGTGACCGATAGACTTTCTCGAGTCCTCGCTTGAGTGGGTCCAAAAAAAAGAGACATTTTAGTTGGACACAAGGCTTTGAGACGATCAGTTTGGGGCAACAGTAGAATTTCAATGAGCAACACTTGTACCCCTTCCATACCAGATGTCATTGTGGTCAAGAGAGTGTTTCATCTTTGCCGCTTTTTTATGTCTTTCCGTCTCTTTCTTACCAAACCTGCACGTATCGTTTGCCCCACGCTACTTTCTGTCAGAAACAGGCTGCGAAGTGCTGCCAGACTTTCACATCTGTGCTGAAAATTAAGTTTCCTTGAGCGCCCCGACTCAAGGATTCACTTGTAAAGAATGCAGTTTTTATTGGATGAACCGCCTAATGTACCATGCAGTGTAGTAGCACTCGCATTTTATGCAGCGCCGGTAGAGCCAATTAATTTGCATAATTTGGTGTGCTGTTGCCACGATTCTAAGGAAGTCACGTCTGCTCCACGTGTGCTGATCGATTCATCATTCCCAGCCATTCAATTAATTACATTTATGACAAACTGAAGCCTCTGCCCACCCATAGGCCTCGGCGGTCGTCCTGCGATATTGCATCTTCACCGGAGCCCCCTGATTTACGGAGCACCTTCACGCGGCTCCACGCCTTAGGCTGAATAAAATTAATATTTTGTTTCCCATCTGGAGGACTCAGTAAAATTAATGAGGGAAGGAGGCCCATAGCTAGAGCAGGACCAGGGATCAATCTATCTGCGCGTGCCTTTCTGGATGCGTGCCTGTCTCTGTGCAAGCGTTTTGCTAACAGGATAACTGGTCGGAGCTCTGGTTCATTTTCGAATATTGATCATTAAAGAGTACGAGATCAATACAGTTTAATACTCTTGCATCTGTGCATTACATTTCTCTGTTCGATAGTGTTTTTAAAAAAGAAGAGTTTTTCTGGAAGAGGATGCGAATGGTTTCACAAACACAACATCTGGAGTTTATAGCTCCTGCAGGGATGGACTTTACAGCTTGTGAAGTGCTGAACACTGAGTCGGCACAATGTCCGGTCCAGTGACACTATCACATAAGGCCACTTCATGTTCATTTTTATTCTCTAGGATATTGCCTGAACGATTTTCTTTTTACACAATTTAAAGCTATGATTCTCAAGGACTTCATCCAATCCAATTTAGGCATACATTTTGTGTGCGCTTCCTGGGAATCAAACCCATGAGCCTGGCATTAGTAGAGCTAATCTGGCAAACTACTACCAAGTGACAGATGAATTTGGTCTTTGATGTCAACAACTAAAATTTGAGCGTTTGCTATTATCCATTACCAAAGTATGTGAATATATTATCGTAACTATACAAAATCATATAGTTAGTTGTTTTTTACTCTTTGCATATAGCATTGTGTTTTTCCTGCTGTGTGCAGCAAACCATGCCGTATGAGCATATTTATAAAACGTTATGAAGTCTAAATGGTCGAGCCATGTCAAAGTCGTAAAACAAGTGACGCGATCAATTGAATATCATAATAATGCATTATGTATTTACATTTACGCATTTTTATCCAAAATGACTTACATTGCATTACAAGGTATACATTTTTATCAGTATTGTTTGAACCCACGACCTTTTGCGCTGTTAACGCAAAGCTCTACTGCTGTTCTATATCATGTACAGTTTGGCTAACAAGCATGGCAAAACAATTATTAATTATGAAAATAATTCATACAAAATATAATTTTTATTGAAAACTACTTTGTAACCATTGCGTCCCTTAACCGCAGTGAAATCAATGCAAAGGCTCTCATGGCTCATTGCTTTATTTTAGTTGGTGATCAACGTCACTTATTGATTTGTCCTATTGTGTTTGAATGGAGCTCTGTGTGAAACGGCATGTTAAAAAGCTCTCTATATGCTAAACTCCTTTGTAAATCAGGGGCTGTAATGTTTTTGACACTTTGTATTGACCTCATTTACCCATCACGTCAGTCATAATAATTAGCCTTAAATGTTGATAAATGATGATAAATTCCCCCGAGTGACATCAATGAATATTAATGAAAAGGTGTTAGGTCTTCGTTGAACCGCAGTCGTATCCATTGTGCCGTGTTCTCGGAAGCATTATTACAAACGCACTGAGGCTCGCTCGTTTAAAATATACATTATTTAAAAGTTATAACTTTTGTTTTAACACACAACGAATGGCATCTTATCTGCCTGTGGATTGGGAAAAAAACTCAAAGCTATGAAAAATCATTGTTGCCAGTCATTCCGCATGCAGGAAAATGATTCTCAATACACATTTGTGCAATGGTGGAAAAGAATACATTACATCAGATCATTTGATTTTATTTATCCATTTGCGGCCTCGACGCAACTTAATGTTGCATTTGTGTCACTCGTTTAATGAGTTAGAGGAGATGAGAAAGAGGGACACAGGAGCAGAAAAAATGAGATGGATATAGAGAGAGCAGCTGTAGGGGAGATGAGACCTTCCCACAGAGCCGTCCCTGTCCAATCAAACACACACACACACACACACACACACACACACACACACACACACACACACACACACACACACACACACACACACACACACACACACACACACACACACACACACACAAACGCTGGATACTGTCCCTCTTTTAAACAGTGACACACATACACACAGTATCTTGTGGAGGTGGTGGCCGTCGCTTTGAAGTATCACTTCAATTACGGGGTTTAACCCCACAGGTCAGCCCCTGATTATTTACACAAAGCCTGTGTAATTCTGTTGGAAAGCGTCTCTTTCAGGGCTATTACAAAGCAGGGCCGAGCTCTGGTGGAATAAGTGTTGCGTCGTTCCTCTTCTGCTTTTGACCTGTGCGTGATAGGGTTAGACTGAGCCTGAAAGCCGAGCTCCATCCACCTGCTAATACGCCAATTGCATCTGTAACCTCTATACGTGTACTTAAACAAAATAAACCTTCGTAAATAGACAACAGGACCAAACTCAAAATGTACATTACTGCTTAATGTAAAGGCTTTGTGTACGCAAGCCTGATTTCACATGCTGAATTCTGAATTGTGCGTTTCTAAAAGGGCCACTTATGAACATCGCAACCTAGCTATGCTAGCTTGATTTTACACTACAAAGTCATTCAAAATGTGACAAACTGATTACACAGTGCAAGTAATTCTATCTTTATTACACGACTCTCTAAAATGCTTGATTCTGATTGGCCGGTCACAACATCCCAATGTTCGTTCTTTTTTTAGATAACAACTGCTCAAAATTAACAACACACGGTAACCCGGATTCTGCAAATCATTTTGACAGGTACAGTTTATTATTACACAAAATTAAATATAAATATGTCCTTTAATAACATATCCGGCATTTTATTTACAAATGGTTACACCAAATAGTGTGTTTCTGACATTTGAACGTTTTGTCTTAAAACTTTTTAAAACCCAAAGTAAACATGTTTTCCTCATGGAAGGTCTGTATTGTTTAAAAATTTGCAAATAAAATATTTCAAATCAATATTTAATGTTTCTTACCTTACTTATGAAGTAATAGCCGTGTAATAAGCAGAATAATGTACAGGCAGCAGGTTATTATTGTGAAATAACTCTCATGGGTTGCTGTAACAACCTGCTGCCTATACATTATACCTTACACACACTAAAAGCCCGTATAATCATTGGGTAAGCATTTTAGTGTTATATAGCACCTATAAAGCACCTATGAAGAACCATACGGGGGTGATTTAGCACCACTATAGCACATATATGGTTCTATATAGCACAATAAGGTTTTACACAGGTGCCAAACAGGTGCTATATGGGGGATTCTCACAAAATCCAGATTTAGAAGGTGTCCAGTATTAGAATTTTTCCCTTGAAGCCATTCTTTTTTTTTTTTTTGCACATATAGCCTAAGATTAAGGTCTGAACTTACTATAACCATTATTTTTAGAGGATTTAAAAAATAAGAACTGCTTACCTGGTAGCCATCTTGAGTGTCACAGTCAATTATGTCCCTTACAACAATTTTTTTTAAAATGTTAGTTCCTTAAGGGCTTAAACAATGATTGAAAATTGTTGCGGAGGATGAGAAATTTGGTCTTGGACACATTTATATTCCTTATTATTGTCTCTACATTTACCAATGATCACCAAATACCACATGTTTCTTTACTGTAAATGTTTATAGTATAACATGCACTGAAGCTTTTTATTTTCTAATTTTTTTTATTATAAATATTTCCTTGTCAAAGAACCCAAATCCAGTCATGGACACGTTGCGGTAATGAACATTTTCCCCTTAAATGTGGAAAAACAACAAAATTGGTTTGTATGATGTCATTTGAAATCATGTGCGAAATATTGCATGAAGAGATGTTTGTAACTGTATGCTTCTTATTTTGATACTCTTACTTTGCATTTACGGTTTTTTCTATCAAAGGAAGCCAGGGAACCACTTTTAGTGCTATTTAGCACTGTTTGTTTTTATGGTGTACAGTGTCTGTTCAAATATCAGAACTATCTGTTTAGTTTAACTTTGTATTTTAATGGATCATGCAACAATTTCTTGCTTAACAGGTTAGCTAAAGTTTGTTAAACTCTTAAAATGTATTTATTTATTTTTTGCTAAATGGCACCAACATTTGAATCAAACTGCCTCTTGTAGACTAACATTGCCATCACAATAATCCGGACACCTTCATTAAAGATCTTGAATGGGTACAACTGCATATTTCCAATGTGTCTAGTTTTGCGTAATTGGGTACTATGTTTGTGTCTCAATCCAAACCCACTGAGCTTTTAATCAGTCCAGTACTCCTTAAAATTGTTCTGTTACATTGGTATTGAAAAATGGACCAGGTTGGCTTCTACTTACCCTCTTTATGATCTCCTCACAGCTGGGGACAACCTATTCCCCACTTTTATTTTTCATGAGCACAAGAGAAAGACAACGCTGATGGCCTAGCACAATACGCGAAAAGGGAAATAAACAACTTTCTGTTAGTTTATTCCGTGCCAGCTCACCCACATCAAGCCAAGATGCGAAACAAACAAATGGACCCAGTTACCCAGCACTGGGATCTGTCTTTCTCCCCCCATCTCTTCTTCTTTTTCTCTTTATCTGTCTCTCCCTCGCTCTATTCCTCTCTTTCGCTCCCTCTCACACGCTTTCGTGGCCACGGAAGTTGTAAGTGGCAGCTCAGGTGGAAAAATGTTTTTGGAGTAAAAAATGTATTCAATAAATAGCGAGAGCAGCATGGGGTCGGCCCAAGTGTGCATGAAACGGCAGTTTGGAGATTGGAATAATGGAAAGGGAAGGGTGATGGAGCATGAGTTTACATTAAACAGTGGAGCTCCACGCCCGTGACAGCCCGGTCTCCGCTGGGAATACAGCCACTAACTATCCTCATATTCTTTCAATTTCAAATAACGGCCTCCACTTTCATCAGGGTGCTTTTTTCCCTCCTCTGGCTCTCATCTCTTTCACTTTGTTCAATTGTATTGGCGTGAATATTGAGAGAGGGCTCATTGTCATCATGAAATCGGAATGGCTCCTTGCTGCTCTGGGTTATTCATGTTTCATGACCCCTGTTACAGTGTTGTGATGCGTTCAATACTCTCGGTCGCCATGAAAGTGCAAAACTGTTCATTAAGACCGCGTATGCAAACAATGTACCACAAGGAAACCCTCCGTGAACGCCCACAATGCACCCTTGGTTGATACTTTTGTACTGTTGCCACTTTATTCAACACGTGGCACAAATGGACAACAAAAAATAGCCATTTCCATTTTGATCTTTGGTGTCCAACTAAACTTTGTCTACAGTTATAACAAAGCTATCATTTTGCTATTAAATTGTTTTGCCATTTTAAATTAGCCTACATAAAAGTCACATTTCTATGACACTTTGCAATTAAAACCTCTCTGAGGTCAGGGAATCTTAAGAGTTGAAGTGTGGACAACCACTTGGTGTTGCCAGAGTTAATGCTAGTGCCATCTAGTCCATTTTCATGCATTTCTAAAATGCTTTTAGCTGGGACATTGTCTTAAACTTGCTGGTCTTGAATATGAAATTGTGTTTTATTACTTTATTTTAAAGGATCATAAATAATAATGTTGAGCTCTGATTGGCTATTTCATTGAGCAGCTCCTTTCAGTAGCTTTGTGTGTGCAAACATTTTTGAGCCTGTATTAGACGAAAATACGGAATTTGGGGAATAATCAATTGTTTGGAGATTGTTAATGATTGTTTCTTGGTGATAAGTTTGTATTTTTTTCAGTATGGATCATTAAACCATAACTGTAACGTCAATAGTACAACTTCAGCTTAAATGTTAGCATATATCATTAGCTAGCATGTATCGCTAACTCAACTTTGTTTTTAGCATTGACTGTAACAATCGGTGTTATGTTGAGATTAGCCTGTTTTACAGTGGTCATGTTTGAAGTTCACGATATGCCGTTACCATGTACAGAGCTCTGATCTTAGATAAATACAGTTTACATTCTACAACACTTTTAAATCTTTTCTTTACAACAACAGTACGAATCAACTGTTTTAGCAACACTTGACGTGCCATTCTTCCTGGACGCATCCTGGTCAGGAATTCAGGTGCGTCTTCCGGAAGTTGTAAGAAATAGGAAAACCTCAGTAACGTATGTGTCCGACAAATACCACTTCCGGAAGACGCACCGAAATCCTGGCCAGGACGCGTCTTGGAAGAATGGCACGTATGGTCACCCTAAGCAACACACTAATTATGTGTAAGTTTTGTATAACAGATTCCCATTTAATACATTTTGGATAAACTTTAGGTACAAACTTACTTGGATACAAAGTTACAGTCGAATAAGTAAGCTTAGCTTACCACTGATTGGTTTGTAGTAAAGACATGATGTTGAGACGGCTTCTTGAGTATGATGGGAGCAATCTAGTTCTTAGTGTCACCTTGCGTTGGACAGTCTCAAAACCTTTTTACTCAAATGAAACCATTCTGATGCTTTTAGGCTTAAAAATCGCCTTCACACAAGCCCCTTTAACCTGCTGGTTTCAGACCAAGAAAGTCAGTTGCCAGGGGGGATGAATGATGTGCCATTATAATCAACAAAACTATCTGCACTTAAACACCTGATAGGCTGCATTACTTTGATGGACACCCTATCACATAGCTAAAGTACTTTTGACACTTTGTTTATCGTATAAAATGAAATCATTTTTTACAAACATTTTTTGGGAATTGATTTATGTGAATATTTGTTATACTTTCAAAGTGTTATATTATT
The DNA here is from genome assembly GCF_030506205.2 of Paramisgurnus dabryanus. Lineage (NCBI taxonomy): Eukaryota > Metazoa > Chordata > Actinopteri > Cypriniformes > Cobitidae > Paramisgurnus > Paramisgurnus dabryanus. Next base: position 8,460,828 of record NC_133358.1, on the reverse strand, counting down.
ATTTGATAAATATATAAATAGCCAACAAATGTTTAATTCAAGCAATGTTTTAGCCCAAAAAGCATCAGAACGTGTAAAGAGGCAGACTTGACACTGGTTTCATGTGAGTTGTCAATAGAAACTAGATTGCTCTTATCATTATTTGTTATATATAGGTTGACCATATGTGCCATTTTCCCAGGATCCTGGCCAGGATTTCGGGTTCGTCTTCCGAAAGTCGAATTTGTCGACTGCATAGAGGATTATTATTATTATAGCAGAAAAGCAACCGTGAAATTTTAAGGTAAGAATGAAACTACGATTGTATGTCTTATGTTTTTAACTGAATGACGTATGCGGTCAACAAATACGACTTCCGGAAGACGCACCGAAATCCTGGCCAGGACGCGTCTGGAAAGAATGGCACGTATGGTCACCCTATTAAATATATTTATTTTTATGTTGTTATATTTATTATTTGTTTATTATATATTTAGTAATTGAAGAGTTTGGTTCCAAAGCGCGGTAAATGCCATTTAAAAAAAATTCCACCAAAATCAGTATCGTATAAGGTCAGTATAAGTAAATTCTTAATTTTACACAATATCCAATATCCGTCGTGTTATTCTGTCATCGTTTCTTACTTTTTACCCAAAACTCAATAAACACCAGTCCTCCTTCTCTTCAGAATGCAATAAATCCACTCAACCAATCACAGCGCACCATTTCACGCACTGTAAACAACAATGGCGATGCGTTGAATACACACGGAATTCTAGTTTTCCTCTTCTACTTTGTACTTCGTGATCAACAAACAAACAAAAACAAAATAATACTTTTGATGGCATTGATAAACCTGTGGTGGTTTTCTGTGGCGGGGAAGAAACATCGGCGATGGAAAAATATCGGCTGTTGCTTGTTCTGACACGACTGCATGAAGCTTCTGTCATGCTAACACATTGACCCCAGGGGATCTTATGAAAACCTTTCCATTATTTTATTTGAAGTCAATGAAAATTGAGCAGGAGCAAAATATTTTACAGCTGATCGCTGTCAAAAAAAAGTTCAGCGATGTCCCAAGGATGACAGCAGTGTTCTTAATATGACAAAGTAAGTGTTTTGATTAATGCATTAATGTTTATTTTTTTATCAGTGTATACCATATATATACATATATATATACACACACACACACACACACACACACACACACACACACATATATAGTTACGGTATATATGCAGTTACATGTATACATTAGGCAGACATTGTGTCAGGCATTTTTCTTTGGCTATGACACACAGTCTGTTCTGCAGCAAACCCACACATTCATTTAACACCTTCAAACAGCACAATTTTGCTGTCTGACCCCCCTCTCACATTCTGAATGTTTATGCATACTTGAAAATCATTATGTAAAACATTTAGCATTTTTTAGTACAGCCTTTGTATGCTTAAGAAAAAACCCACTTAGACAGGCATGAGTCCTTCATCTAATCATCTGAGTCTCTGCAGCCCTCACACTCTGAATAACACAATAAAATACATTTAACCCTTACAAAGACCGACCAGTCAGAGCGGCTGTCCTGCCTCCTTATCTTTCAAGTGCAGCTATTATCAGCTTCTCTTCTTATTGGACACGAGGCATCGTTTCAAGAGCATAAGTATGGGATCGTCAATGTCCTATTTACCTTGGAGGGCCAAAAGACGTCACCAACTGACCCCCTTTGCCTTCCTTATTCCTCTTCCCCGGTATCGCTCCGAAATTGACTTCTGTGAAGTGCAGCAAATAAAATGCTGAGTTAAAATCCAAAGACGCAATAGTTACATTTACATCCATGATAAATGGGGCCTTCCAGCTCGGAGAAACACAGCAAAGCTATTCAATTTGCCGCATCTGCACAGTTTCAATAATTCATGTCGTTTGGTGGCATTTTAATGTTTTATAAGTAAATTGTGTACTCTTATGGAACACGAAATGGCATTTCAGTTGCAGCTGTTGGATGTTCACTTTATCTTTCATAAACAAGCCAAACACGGATGCTGCCGTAATGCGCATTTCCACAGCCTGTTAACCCTTCATTGCGCCTGCCCGTATCCGCATTTGTGTCTCATCTGTGCTTCCGAACCATTTGTGTTTTGCACCCTAAGTTGGTTTTGGCATTACTGTGGCGATACGCTGTGCGGTATGATGGTATATACTGTAAGACAATGAAAATATGGGTCAACTGGTACTGTAGATAGATTTAGTTTCACAAAATGTACTAACATGTGTCATGCATACACAGTACAAACCATTGCGTTGCTTGTTAAACTAACTTTATGGTGATACATACCTTTACCGTGACATTAAACTGCACATACGTATGCCATTCTGGATGTCAAGCGATATTGGCAAATGCAATATGAATGCTACAATTAGCCACTACCTCGCACGGTTTAATAACTTATAATCTAGACAAAACCCGCCATGGATATTACTGAGGGCACGGTGGCTGCATCTCCATCTTCACGTTCCACGATTCCATCATTCGTGTTTGCGTTCAGCTCAGTGACTGATTATCATTACCTTTTCTTGCAAATATCTGCCTCATTATGACTAGCTGGCTGCCAATGCGAGCGCACCAAGCCCATCTCTCTGGGAGAGGAAGAGAGACAGGCTCAGCCTAGCCTTCTGCATTTGGCTATTAAACACAATGAATGCGCTGCTTTGTTATTAACATCTGTTCATCAGGGATGGAGGCTGGATAATCACCCCTCACACCTTCTGTTTCTACACTCCAACTCCGGCAATCAAGACCATCATTTGGCAGCTGGTTGAAGCCACTAATGCCTCTCTTTTCCTCAATTCCCTCATTTCTCTCTCTCTCTCTCCCTATTTTGCTCATTTTCAAGTATGCTTTTTCCAATCCAAGTCCTCATTGTGCTTTGCAGATCTCAATGACTAAATTCCTATTTCGACATGACTCATTAACAATAATTCACCTATAGGTAAATGTGAACGTTTCACTGACACACTTTGTATTTTGATTCCTGTCTAAATTTAAAAGCATAAAATTATATATTTGTTTTTCTTTTTTTGCAATACTTCTCATTTATTTTGACCCAAAATCATAAGAAAATCCAATATTTTATTGGAACACCTTAGTTATGGTTATAGTTAATTCAACATTTTTGTTATTGTTTTAATTTTTATTTTTTGGTGGGAGGGCAATAACAAGACTTTTGTTTTGGGGGCAAAACCTAATGCTTTTTGGTTTTGGCTCAATCTTTTTTTTTTTTTAATTGAGTTTGATTCATTATATATTTTTACACAAGCAACACACAAATCTCTGCTACAACATGAACATTTGAAGTTTGTTTCTATTACTTACTATTCTTGACAATTACACCAAGCGTGACAAAAGTGCAAACGTTACAACTTACACCATAGGTGGGGTTAATTGTAACAGGCAGGGGGTTAGTTGTAACACTTGATAAAAATTAAGTTTGCAGGCAAATATTGCAATACTATTTTGTCTATATACTTCAAGTGGATATTGTTTATATCTGTCTATAATAGACAGGTATACACACTATATTCATTCATCCAGCCCTTTTCTAACAAAAGTTCAATTATAAATAGATACAAATGTTTAAATATGTGAGAAAAAGCAGCACAATTATGACAAAACATTTTTTATATGTGACCCAGTCTGTAATAACCACACTAAAGTTTCAAAATCAAATTCTGAGATAATGAGCATCAAAGTCTGATTTTAGCCATTCATTTCATTATGATTTCAATATTTGATGTGACCTTATTCAATCAATATTAAAGATATCAACAAAAATTTATTTGACGCACAATTTTTGATAAGACAGGAACATTTATTTTGTTGGCAGCCAGCAATCATTGGTGTGTAGCCTATTTAAAACAACAGCAAGAATTACGCTAACATTAGAGGTTTTCATATCATAAGTGTTGAGGGGTTAGTTTTAACACAGCGTTACAATTAACCCCGCTGGGTCAAAAATATTTTCAAGCCCAACAAATATTTGCTAAGAGCTGCAGACATATTTCAAAACGATGTTTTAGTCAAAAAGACACTGATTAATGTGACATAGCATTGGATTTGGTATCTTACACACCCAACTTAGAAACCAAAAAAAAAACAATGATGAAAAAATTTACTTACATGCCACCAAAACACTCGTTCATCAATAACTCTCTCGAAAAACATTATACATTTCCAATAATTTGCTGGAGATTGTCTTTTGGCAGCGTAAAAAAAATACCGGAAAACAAAACTCTCAGCCTTATGCAACAATGTAAATAGTCCGTGTTACAACTAACCCTGCGTTAGTTTTTACCCTGCGCACCCCTACTTACTTTGCATATAATAACCCTGAACCTAACCATAACCAAACCTAACCCTAACCCGTATTATACATGTAGTTATCAGAGTTTATTTGGGAAAGTACACTGTAAGTGCATGTGCTGTAACAAAAGACAGTTTGGGATTTGAGTACTATTGACATAATTGAGCACTGGACTGCTCAAAATGGCCAATGTAACACATTATGTAATTCCTTAATATCGTTCCATATTACACACATTAGATTTCATCATTTTACAATTACATGTATAAGTCTATTATAAATTAATTTCACTGGGTCTTATGATGCAATTATCCAGATCACATGACCCTCTATAACTCCTCCATCCAGATAATAGACACTCCACAATCCTAATAAAAATGACGGAGATCCCAATCATGTCCAAATCACAGAAAGCACATCATATGTTAATAATGACAATGTTTGGAAAACTAATCCTGTTCAAATACAAATGTTATATAAGATTGGTGGGGGGATTTCTATATGGCTCTATGCATATATATGCAAGCTATTTTAATCATTAAATGTAGTCAGATTTAAAGATTTATATGGAAATTACTCTGCACTTTTTTAATTAAATAGGACTAAAGTCAATTCAATTTTTTTCTCTGACAGAGGCGATCACATCTTCCTGATTTAGCTATCAGTCAGAATATCAGCCTTTAATGCAAATGCAGCTACTGTCTCACCAAATATGTGCACATTATGCATGCACACATGTTAAGATGAAAGCAAGCCATAGGTCTTCTCAGCAAATGGTGCACAATCTCTTCATGCAGATGTTTAAAGATCATAATTGTCAACATTTCAATTACATTTTAGATAGCGTTAACATTTAAGTAGTACATTATGTGGTGCAACACCTGCACACAAGCACCTCCTCGATGTATACAAAGTCATGGAGTGTATATAACATGCCTATCCGATGATGGTAAACCATTGGATTTACTGATGGGCTCTATTCGCTTCTCGCTGGGTGGTTTTGCTAAACTTGCTCGCAGATGTTGTGAAGAGCAGAGCGGCTATGAGCATGTGCACATCTTTCAGAATGGAGAGCGATCCCCTGCGAGACGCCACATGACATTCGGGTCAATTTAGCAGTTAAATAAGAGTGAGTACTCAGGGGGAAGCTTGTTACAGTTATTTCTGAGGTACTATTCACCACGCTTCTCCGTGTACTTCCGATGCTGGATAAAGCATCAGCGAGCGACCAGACTCGGATTGAGTCATCATGGGTTTGTAAACCTTCCAACACTTTGAATCAATTAATGCGAGCTTGCAAATTCCTGTGTTTCGTGTCTAAGTTCAGCATATGTCCGTGGTTAACCTCATATTGTGGGTTGTTTGTGCAAGATCTTTAAAGTACCACAGTCTCAGCCTCAGACTTCATGTTGACCGTGAAGTGCCCACAGTCCATTCGCTGGTCGTCTGATGCACATTAGACAAAGTCTATACATATTTTCTGCAATTTTTGTGGTGTTTATACATCCATGCATGAATGCACTGCTGCACTACTATTTAACAGTGGCAGTCGAGGCAGTCTACTATTGTTTTTCCAATCTATTTCAGATAACCCAGCTCTTAAATTGCACACAAAACAAAACAAAAATTGTTAGTTGCTTGCCAGTCAGACGGTCACTTACTAAGCATGGTTAACATCAAGCTTGGGTTATTTGCGTGCATATGTCTATAATTTTTGCTTTTGTAATAGAAAGTCAAATCTTTGCTAAAACATACTGTATGATGTGCATTGTCTCATGCCAGTGTGCGCCGATCGCGGGCAGACCTGTGCATTGCCCAGGGTTAGCTCCGGCCTGGCTCTTTGGCTCTCTGCTCCTCCTTCTGTCATGAACAGGAAGAGCTTGATTCTAGCATCTGTGTCTCCGTTCGTAATGTCTAAATCAGCACTCTGAGCTCTGACAGAGGACTGGAACAGAACAGAACGTCTCTGCACTCTTTGTGAGGGGCTGCTGCGGTCCCAGCACCCCGTCGGCCCCACACGCAGGGAAGCGAGAGAGGAAGCCGTTCTCTTGTAGACGTCTTCAAACGCCTGTCAGATCACTTCTCCACCACTCCTGAAACCTGTGCCATGTGCCATGCTGGTTTGTCACTCAAAATGGTTGACACTGCTTCTGTTATTATGTGAAAATTCTTTTTTTGTTTTTGTTTTTTTGCTTTGCTCCAGCCTTGCGGAGAGAGGAAAAGTGTGCATGAATCTCATGGGTGACCATATGCAGGATGACTGCAGTCTTTTACCATATGTTCATGGCATTCGTTGTATGTGTGTGTGGGGGGGGGGCTTAGGTGCTGGAGCAGTGCTGTATGGTGGAATATTGGACAATCTATTGAGTTTAACTGTATTCCTGAGATTCCTGCATTTGGATTATTCAAGTTGCAATAAAGTGAAACAGAGGGTGTTTAAGAGAAATTAATTGTAAAAAACAATGTCCCTGTAGCTTAGTCAGTAGAGCATTGCATTAGCACCAAAAAGGGTCACGGGTTCAATTTCAGCTTGTAATACTGTAATTATGCGTTTACACCAGCCGCGGTAGAGGCGTCAAGCACGAGTGTTTCAATGTTAAAGGAATAGTCTACTCATTTTCAATATTAAAATATGTTATTACCTTAACTAAGAAGAGTTGATACATCCCTCTATCATCTTAGTGCGTGCACGTAAGCGCTGGGGCGCGCTGCGACACTTCGATAGCATTTAGCTTAGCCCCATTCATTCAATGGTACCACTCAGAGATAAAGTTAGAAGTGACCAAACACATCAACGTTTTTCCTATTTAAGACGAGTAGTTATACGAGCAAGTTTGGTGGTACAAAATAAAACGTAGCGCTTTTCTAAGCGGATTAAAAATTGTAACTATATTGTATGGTGAAATAGCACTTTTGGGAGTACTTCGACTCGGCGCAGTAACACTCTCCCTCTCCCATTATGAGAGGGAGAAGGGGAGCGGATTTTTTAGGCGAGTCGAAGTACTCCCAAAAGTGCTATTCCGCCATACAATATAGTTCCTCTTTTAAATCCGCTTAGAAAAGCGCTACTTTTTATTTTGTACCACCAATCTTGCTCGTCTAACTACTCGTCTTAAATAGGAAAAACGTTGATGTGTTTGGTCACTTCTAACTTTATCTCTGAGTGGTACCATTGAATGAATGGGGCTAAGCTAAATGCTATCGAAGTGTCGCAGCGCGCCCCAGCGCTTACGGGCACGCACACAGATGATAGAGGGATGCATCAACTCTTCTTAGTTAAGGTAATAACATAGTTTAATATTGAAAATGAGTAGACTATTCCTTTAAGTCAATGTGAAGACGCGTTGATGCGCATCTGGAGGTCTTGCGGCGTGAATGAGGTGTTTGGCGCTGCGCGGTAGATGCAATTCCACCTCATTCATGTCTAGTTTGTGCGAATAGCGCGAATTGAGTATCTGGCACTGTACGCGCGAATGTTTTTTTTAATGCATTTTGCGTTTGACGCGAATTTGCGGCTGACGGCGGAGTTGAAAATTTTGAACTTTGCCGAATTTTTGCGCCACGTTAACCAATCAGGAGCCTGCTTGCTGATGTGGCGGCAGCCCCGCCCGGAGATACTCATTCAACATGAAGGAACGCTTGACATTGTCCGTAAGCAGTCACCCATAGCTATACGAAACAAGTTCTCATTTGTATAGAGACAGGAATAAAATGGACCTCGCTTGGAAGAGTGTCAGTGAGGACATTGGGCAACCTGGTAAGTTGTAAATACACATTTCACTTTTGAGTCACGTGATGTTTATCGACCCACAATTTTTTTATTTTGTTTATTTTCCCCCTATAGTAAGGTGACCAAATACAAACTGGTTACTCTCTCGAAAAATGCACAATCAACATCAGCCATTCTGCAAACAGACAACCGCATAGCACTTGCCCCTCCCACAAAAAGCGGGTCAAATGCTTACTTTTTCCGCGCCCCTACTTCGCTCTTGATGTGCGAATGCATTCAAACTGTTCAAGCGGCAAACTTTGCGTGGTAGATGTGATTTTGACGCCTCCAACGTGATTGGTGTAAACGCAGCATAAGAAAGCATTTTCCACATGCAGAAATGTAAATGTAAAACATTTGAATATTAATGAATACAGTCAATATTTACCATAACACTTATGTAGATTTTTCTAACACATAATCCATGTTACTTTATGCTTATGAAGACATGTGAATAAATCCTTATAAATCCAAACCATCATTTTTGCCTTCGACAGAGTACTGCTTTAACCAATATTTTTTTTGCGGATTTTAAGCATTCATTTTTTCAATTAATTAATTTCTGAAAAGAAAAGAAAGGTTATTTCTGCTGGTACAGCAGCTGTGTGTGCGTGTAAAATAATTTGCTTGTGCATTGTTTGGATATTTGTCTTTATGTTTGTCTTACCCCCTACAGTATGTTTGTTTGTGTTCCTTTTTTTAATTGAAAAATGTTGACTCAGATTGGCTCCATCTGTTTTGTGAAAAGCAGCGTGACCACAAATAATTATGACCTTTTGGTTAATTATTTGTTGGCCCAAACTATATCCGACAATTTTACTTTTAAAGTTTGACAGCTGTAGGACTTTTCATTGCTTTGTGTACAGGTAATGAGGTTGCAGCCATAAAGAATGTATTTGAAGATTGTCCAACAACAAAAATACCCCTATAAAAAACAAACAAAAAACTTTAGTTTGTTAACAAAATAACAAATTTAACACATTTTATTCTCATCTAGTCAAACAGATAAAAAAACTAATGAAATCATATTGCACTAATAGGCGTGCCCACATCTTTATCCAATATATTGCTCCAGAATAAGAATGTCCAGCCCCCTATACCATCTGCCTTTGACTTGCAAAAGCCACTGGCAAATCTTAACTCTTAGATATGTTGTAAGATATAGTTTACTGGCTATTTAAAAATAGTTACCGTATTTTGCGGACTATAAGTTACACTTTTTTCAGAGTTTGGCGGGACCTGGAACTTATAGTCAGGTGCGACTTATACGTCAAAATTATTTCATATGAACCAAAAGAAACCATTACCATCTACAGCCGCAAGAGTCTGCTCTATGCTGCTCCTGTATTTATGTCATTTAACGGATTCAGTGATGTGGAATGACTTCGGGACCTTTTTGAACTTGATTTGGATTATCATGTTAATTAGCCTATTCAGCCTCCCTGGTATGTTCTTGTATGCTATCGTTTGTCTATCGTATGTTTATTGTGTTAATAACTAATAATGTTACGTTAACATATGGACACCTATTCAGCCTGCTGTTCTGTGATATTGTTTAGTTGAATAACTTGCCTTTACAGATTAAATGTCTGTTATTCGGCTTGGATTTTGTGAAATCATTTTTTAAATAAACGCGACTTAAAGTCAAGTGCAACTTAAATATGTTTTTTCCTCTTCAAAACACATTTTTGACTTAAGCGATTTATACTCCAGACCTGCCTATAGTCCGCAAATATGGCAAGTCCTTTAATATAATCTTTTTTATTAAATACGTCATCTCACGAAAGAAAATTGTACTTGTCGAGCGAGTTAATGTTCTTCACAGTCACGATGCTTCTCTGTTAAGCAAAATGTTAACATCCACAGTAAATTGACTTTCACACTGCTCTGCATTTCCATAAACACGCTGCTCACGTTTGATCTTCAGCTCTAAATGCTCATTTTTCTTTTGACATGGCTCACAAGCCTCACATTTACCTCCACTTGCCCAGGTTGTAAATTAGATTGTTTAAAAGTCATTGTGCCCCGCCTTAATTGACATCGTTTCGTTCACATCTTGACCTAACTGCCCATGGCAATGTTCATTACCCCGCTTTCGCTCATAGCCGCCGCATTTCACATGTATTCACCTCGCATCGCCCGTGTGCGAGAGAGAAAACCCCTCCATTACTTCTCCATCTCATCTCAGTCTTAATGGACAGCGTTCAGCATTTCATTCCATTCTTTTTTCTATAACATCAACATTTGCCTCAAACGAATAGTAAGAGGAAAACAAAGGCAGATGGTTCAATTTGCCTGTAGTGGCACACTGAAATGTTAAAGCGATGCCCTTATGTGCTTGGCTCCCAGTACCTAGAGGAAACACAGGTAAACACATACAGGTCCAAGTGTCACATGGATAAACGGGTCGGATGAGAGAGATGGATAACGGGGACAAGACAGATTTACCTCAGGCACTGCAGTGGCCTGCTAAACTCAAGGGGGGTCCTAAAAGAGTGCGTCCTGTCTTCACCCAACCTGCGAACAGCAAGGGGCTAAACATGTTCCACCTCAGCGGTTCCAGCGTGCTAAGAGAGCCATTAGAGTCGAGACATGAGCGTGAGCTAAACACAAAAGAGATAAGAACTCGGGCTAGTGGCGGTACAAGCCCGAACTCGCCCTAAGCGCCACAAGAGAGAGAAACATAGAGAGTTCGGGGCTGCTGGAGTTGACCCCACCGCAGGGGACCGCATAACAGGAGGCTGGAAGTCCACTACATACCATCAAAGAGAATAAAGGGAAATGAATGCTTCAGTCAAGAACATACACACACACACGCAAGCACGCACACACACACACACACACACACACAGACGTGTTACATCTTAACACACATGTTGAATGGATGCTGGTGTGTGTTTGTCCATGAGCGATGGCTTCCTCTTTTCAGGTCTTCAGCATGGGGCCGAATTCTGTTGTCTGTTTGGATGTGATAGATGACTCCCTCCGAACAGGAAACAGGAAATAAAGCACATCACAGTCAGACCAATCATACCAAAGTCCACTCGAAATATATATATATATATTACTAAGAATGGCTTATAGGTATAGAAGTTAATATTGCATATTGGATTGTGGCATCTCAGTTTAAAGTTATTCAAAAGGAATTGCGATAAATTTATGCTTATTCGCTCACGCGCACTGCACTTGCGCAAAGCACATGCCTTTAATGGCATTAATTAATATTGCATATTTCTTGTAACAAAAACTTTTGCAATTGTTTACATGTCACTGAATAGGTAAATAGGCTGTTCTTGTTGCATTTACACAGCGGGTAACCAGCAGAAGTCCTCTAAACGCTGCATATGTTTCATGTAACTCTAAACAGTGAATCTAGTAGTTCTAGTAGTAGAAGTAATCTTATATTTTACCTTTTGGTGTAAAAATCGCAACAAAACAAATCGCTCAGCAAGTGTTAATTTGGAATAACATACCTTGGAATGCTGCGACAAAATCTGAATCAAGTATTTTAGAGCACCGTGCAATAAACTGTAATAACAAGTAGTTATAGTAGTTCACTAGTACGGTGAGGAAAATAATGTTACAAAACATGTTTTACAGCTGCTCTCATTCAGGTCACTGTCCGCAAAATGTGGTGTTGACCTACCAGAGGTCAGCTTCAAAAACACACATTAAAAAAAAAAACTTTCAGCACAAAGAGCTCCCTGATTCTGTGTTGTTGACTTTAACGCACAGCGGCCCCTGGCTCTGAACCCGCTGGCCTTGAAGGAGTAGCTGAACAATGTTTCTTGAGTGAAGTTCTCTCAGCAGGTGGAACTTCAAACAGGTCTCAGACCAGGGCCACCTCTGCAGGCCAGCTGGGGATCGAATGGCTGCCGTGCGGGCTGTCCTCAGTTTGACCCTTCGGAAAAAATGGGAGGCTGTTCCACGCAATTGCAGCTCGCTATGTTAAAATAATACCATAACGTCCGGGAGGGTGCGCCCTGAATCGTTGCCCCCTCACACACAACGCCCCGCTTCATTGGTTCCTGCCTTTGAAAGAGAAATGCTTGAGCTGCAACCGAATGTGTCGGAACATATGTAGACCAGGCCGGCGTGCAAAAAGTGACGTTTGTGACGTCAAAGGTGTGAAATGATGACAGGGAGGAAGTGTCTTTGATCTCTGTGTTTGCAGAAAGTGGCATCGGTACCAAATTATAAATGTTAGGATAAAATCTGAAATCAAAATCAGTATGGAATGTCTTTAAGAGTACTTAAGGAAGTGCGCAGAGGGCCATATAGAAAATGATAATTTTTAACAGCCCATCTGTCTTCTTGGATTCACGACCCAAACTTGACCCACTTTTCCTGACAGAGTCATTAGATTGAAAACATCCTGTGGTGTGGATGGCTGTTCAATGCCTGAAACATGCTTAGGAACAAGGCTTTCCATTTCATTGGATGAGTTTCAAAAGGCCCAGCGGAATGCAAAACATGTCTCCAATGTGCTGAGCAGACTTCAGCCCAGACCAGAGCACAGCGGTTTCGATTACCCACAAACTCATCACTGTATCTGCTGGATCTTCTGCTCAGGGACCATGAGAGTGGATGAATGCTTGAATATACTGAAAAATATGATTTCAAGCAGAGTTACAAATTATTTAACAAACTATGCAGACAACAGAATTGCTTACTATGCTGTGTCTGTGCTAGTTGCATCCAGGTTTTCAGCTAAAATATTAAATACAATTTTTTAAATGTTCATGTAGTTCAGTTGGTGGAGCATTGTATTAACAATGCCAAATGTCATGGGTTTGATTTTCATGTAAAAAACATATGTATACCTTGAATGCAACCACTCTGCACCTTCTTCAAAGGTTCTATCTTTTTGGTTCCTCAAAGAACCTTTAAAGAACCATTTATTTATTGTTGTTTTTTCACTTTGAAGAAGGTTTTTTGAATGCCCCTGTAAAGACAGATATTAAATGTTGATCTGAGGTGTTTGTCACGGCACAGAAAAAAATAGTTTTTTATATGGCTGTCGAAAAAGTATTTTTTTATGTAATTAATTACATTATCTAATTAATCTCATGAAATTGCACATCAATATTGGTATGTGAATGGGGAAATTACCTTTAAATTGAATAAAATAAACAGTGCTTTTCATTTTTTTTTTCAGGTTGGACTGTGGTTTAAGGTAGTACAGAACTTTAATCAAGAAATCGAATGTAAAATAATACTGCATACACTGTAAAAAAAGTGATTTCAAGTCATATTAACACATGTTTATTATTTTATTTTAAAGACCCACAATTTTTAATTATATTGGACCCACTTGGTTTCTAATTAAGCACATATGTGTGTTGACTTGTCAGAGGTCCGTCAATGAAATCCATTCCACTAAAGCCCTAATAAATTAAACTCTGTTTTGCGTTCGAGCTACAGCCTTGATTTTTACACTGCTGCTTCCTCAAATCCATTCCACTTGGCTTATTCTGAGTCCAAATGGTTTAAACTCCATTTCGTGTTTTGACTATGTTCGCCTCTCTGTACTCCCACGACACAACAGCCAAGTTAAACAAAACTTTTAGGCCATTAAAGCAATTGTTTAATTAAATACAAGACAATGTCATCTAATTTAAGTTTTTTTTTAGGGGGGATCCATCCACATTTCCTCCATAACTAATTAATCTAATTAAGGTGTTAAATTAACAGTCCTTGTTTTAACCACCCAACCAATTATGAATTATGGAACAAAACAAGTAAACAAAAAAGTTATCAAAATCTTGGAAAAGTAGGCAGCATTCTCTGCCCTTTAGCATTGGGGGCATGTCTATCTGTCCACACTGAAACCATGTCCACTTGTCTCTTTCAACTTTTAAATACCGCTACAACCTAAATAGATGCTCGCAATTGGGGCAGGGCCATGGGGATCAAGTGAGCCACCATTTTAATGCTGCCGATATAATTCTGAACACAGAAAAACTGGTGAAAAACTGTTTAACAATCTAACTTTGCAATTCAGTATACTGTAAAACTGTACCTGTAATTATTCAGCTGGTTGCCAGTCATTTACTGTAGAGAATAAAGACTGAAAACTGTTCATGTTAATTTAACTTTGAACAAACTGTTGCCAGTAAATAACGTAAATGTAAAATCTACAGTAAGTTACTGGCAGCTAGTTGCCTATGACAAACTTTTGCCAGTAAATAACACAAATTTATAAAAAGCTAGTTGCATTCTATGACAAACTTTTGCCAGTAAATAACACAAATTTAAATCTACAGTAAGTTACCAGCTGCCAGTAATACTGTAATTTCTACAGGAATATTTTACAGTGTATGGCATCGTGAAGCACCTTTGTTTTTAAGAGTAAAAGTCGCTTTGGATAAAGTTTTTGCCAAATAAATATACGTATAAAAACCTACTGTAACGTATCTTTTCATTTCTTTTGGCTTTTTAAGTCATAATTTCTGTTATAATTGACAGAACATTTAAGAAACAAAGTGACTTTTTGAAGTGCACTTAAAAGCTGGTGCATACTTTTTATACTGCATACTGCAAAGTTGAGCTGAATCTATCACAGGTGCTTGGTGTGTTGCTTAAAGGAAATTTCCCTGATGGTTTTATTGTGTAATTTCCCTCTAAATCAACCATTCACACACTGCTACCATTCTCTGTGTGCGTGTGTGTGTGTGTGTGTGTGTCCTATCTTGAGTGTGTTTTCCAAGTACACAAAATCCATTTAAAAGTGTGCTGATATCAAAGGCCTTGTACAAATGTTCTCATCAAAGTAGGCAGAGAAAACGAAAAAGAATCCAGCGTCCTGCTTGCGATAGTGTTTCATTAATACAGCGAAAGAGGATGCTGATAAACACGCGCTCGTACATGCACGTTCTTCTTTATGTTAGCAAATTGCATATTTTCTCGGAAAGGGGAATATGAAGAGAGATAATGACTGTGAAGTATAAAGACACAATAAAAGGCCATTTCATTGTGATCGACGAGGAACCCATTTGAGATGTGCGGTGAGGAAACGAGAGGCGCGAATGCTGTTTGATCGGATGCTGATTATCCAGCGATTTGAATTGGTGATATGAACTCGAGATAATCTTCAGGGGGCTATTCGAAGCGGGGGAGAGGGGGCGTAGTCCCCAATGCAAAATGTCTGGGTTTCAAAAAACCACAGCAGGTACGTAGGTCACCCTGACGACCATCTCTGGTCCTGAAAGGCCTCGGCATTGTGGAGGAAAATGGTTGGCGAGCAAAGCACTGGTGATTAGAGCCGGCCTTTCTAATCCAATCCCAGAATACTCACCGGCTCCGGCCTAGGTTTGTCATTTGAGGTCCTGTTCATGCACACTGGAGGAGGTCCAGTGTCTCAATTGGCTGAAATTGCCCCTTTGGTGTGGCATAGCTGATTTTAAGTTCTGCTTTAAGGTCATTCTACTGCAACAGTGAGTCTTCTTAGAAGAAACGTGAGGGCATTGATGCTAAACTGGTTTTTGGTTGTTATTTTGATCTGGTGCTGGTCTAGCAGAGGCTTTCTTTTCTCTGACCAAACTTAACTGGTGAAACCGGTTGATCTAGCATTTGTTAAAACTAAAAAAACAAAAAGTCTTGCAGGTTGTTTAAAGATCTAAATGCCAAAGTGCACATGACACAATTTTCGTCATCAGAAGAGTGCGCACGCACTGTAAGCACACTGCCAGATTTGTCAAAGCCTGCGTAGGTTACTTGTGTGTACATGTAGGTCTTGCATGTGCCTACAGGAGAATGAAGTATTTAGCCCAGGAGATGTATTGCATTTTGTCGCAATGCGCATGCGTTGACTGAGTGTGTACTAGAGGTCTTCTTTTCGGGTCCAAGGAAATGTACCCGACCCGAAATGACCCGAATCACTTTATACCCAAACCTGACATGCATAAATAAAAAAAATTTTAAAGAAAGACCCGACCCGAGACAAACCCGAGAAAATTAGACAGGAGTCCGACCCGAACTAGTGGCAATTTGTTGCCCGACTGGACCCAAATGTAAACGACATTGACGTGTGTTCTGCAGACCCACTCCCAGCAGTCAGACAGAAAGAATATCCGGTGGCCTCGCAACCAATTTGGCGAGCTGCTTTATTTGTTTTACTTTGTTATCTGACGACGACACCAAGGTAACCGCTAAAATATACATTTAAAATTGACTGACATGTCTGTCTCAATGAAAATGAACCTACCGCCAGCCACACAATGTCGCATATGGGTCGCAAGCGCTCTTGGCAAACAGATGAGAGGTTTGAAAAGGACATTGACGCACACACGGGACACATTCATATTAAATTACCCGAGACCCGATGCCGCTATTATTGCACATGTGAAACTTTTAGACCCGAACCCGATCGGGTCTCAGGTCGGACCTCGGGTTTTCGGATCTCAGTGGACTCGTGAAGACCTCTAATGTGTACACGTACCAGTCAAATAAACTATTTGCAAGGCCGTGCTTTCGACCATGCATGAACATTCGCATAAACATCAAAAACCAACATCATCTCACAGAAAGTCGTGTTATATTCAAATTAATCCAAAAAATTTAATTAATTTATTTGTGTCCATGTCACGAAAATTCAGCTTTTTCCGTGTTTTGAGAACAATTTTTTTTTTTTCGTGTCACTTTCTATAAATAGTTTTTTGGATCCGTGGCATGACTTTCTTTTCAAGTCATTTTATGTATTTTTTTTTGTTGTTGTTATTTTTTGGGCCATTTTTGCCTTTATTGGATAGATAGTATTTAAGGAGATGACAGAAAAGTATAGGTTGAAGAGAGGGGTATTGGATTGGCAAAGGACCTCGAGCTGGGATTCAAACTCAGGTCCCAGAAGTGCATCTGCACCATGTTTCGGAGCACTGTCCACTACACCATCAGCTCCGACGGTTTATGCATTGTTTACTTTTTTTTTTTTAATCAGTGTCGCTTGGGGTTGGGATTAGATTTGGGGTTAGGATGTATTTTTATGTATTGGTTTCTACATGTTTTTCTTCCGCTTTTAAAACTATCCTTGCCTGGAGTTGGAGTTGGGTTAGGATGTCTAAAATTGTAACAGAAAGTGATTCTAACCTCAACCCCAAGCGACAATGGTGAGAAAATAGGAAAAAACTATAAAAAAGCCACAAAAAATATTTAGTGTGAGTGACACAAAAAAGACATTTGTGCTCAAGGCACGAAAAAAGCTGATTTTCTTGCCATGGACACAAATAAATGTATAATTTTTTGTGTGACTATAACAAGACTTTCCATAAAATCAGTTTGTCAAAAACAGACCGTTATTCGGGCTTAAAGGAGACACCAGCATCTCAACTAACAGGACAACAGAATCCAAAGCACAACAGTCCTTATTGCAGATATGTGTCATAACCCTAGGAACTGGCAAGTACACTTTTTAGCATGCTGTTAGTATAACCTGTAAAACCTTGTGGTAGAAGATACTGCAACCCAAAATATGACCCTGTGATATTTTGTAACCTCATAGTAACGTCAGGTGGTCAAATGGCCCCTCTTTCTTCTGGCCACAAAAAGACTGGGCAGTGGTGTGTAAATATGGACCCTGGTGAGTGTTTATGGCTTTGTGGTTCTGCAAAGCTAGTTAGCCAGCAAGCTTCCTGTATAGCCTTAAGTATACAGTACAGAGCAGAGTATGGTCGATGTAGCGTTCTGATTATTTTTGCAAAGTAGATGGTGTTAGAACCAATCAAATGTGTCAGATCAAGACAGTGCTACATCCTCACCTTTCATCCTGTCTGCAGCACGAAGAAAATAGGATTATTCTGTTCAGTCACTCAACCAGCTGGAATATCGTATAGAGACTCGGGCTAACAAATACACTGAATTAAAAAATAAGCTTTCAGACTCACATTACTTTACCCACCCATAAATTCAAGAGGCAAATTATTGCTTGATAGCAAGCATGTGGCTATTGAGGGACGGGGCTCTTTTTTTAATCGCGCGGCAGTACAAGCAGTCCATAAAGATGTCAAGACATTGTTAAATATTCATGGAGACAAATGAAGTAATGAATTAATGGACACATGAGTAATGGCCGGCTAATGTGATTAGAACAGACAAGTAATGCCCTTTGCCAGATCAATCTAACTCAACGCATTAACCTGTAATACATCTTCTCCCACATCGCTGCGATTTACACTGTACAATCTGTGTGCTTGCTGTTAAAAAGTTCTGTCAAACATGTTTGATGAGTTTGAAAGAAGAAAGAGCAATGGTAAGGTTTTTATAAACCCATAATCCTAAATAACCCTATAATCATTCTTTGGCACATACAGTATCCAATGCTTGTGATACAGAAGTGAATTATGCAGGTTGTAAATCAAGTGAAATAAAAAAGAATCTAAGCTTATTGTACATTGACTGAAGAGACTTAGGAGGGCAATTTGGGTTTGAATGAATTACCACCTAACCACACAGAACAACTTAAAAACAGCACAACAGTGCACTAACAATAAGAGCAACACAATAAGCAACCCTTGCATCATGCAGTTTTTGTAAATGTAGTCCTGTGTACTTTTGAGTTGTTTTTATGCTATACAGTAGATCAGTTGTTCCTAAACGGGGGGCTGGGGGGCCACGAGATCTTACCAGAGGGGCCCTGCTTTTATAACATTTTTTAAAATACATCAATTTATACAAAATTATGTGTATTGAAGAAAATAAGGCTAATAACAGCACTACACTGTATAATTTAATATGTTTTGTTTTATGCAAATTCACGATTGTTTTATTTAAGGATGCACCCTACACAAGAGAGGCAGCACGCCAAAAACTTTGAGACCACTGGTGTTGATAAAGTGCTGGAAGGAAATAAACATAGGATTTTTGGTTTGATATAATATTTTGCATGTCCATTAATGTGTACTTTTTTTCTTAGGAGAATCACTGCATGCATATGTATTATTATTTATTGATTTATTACATTTTATTTTATTCATTTTCTTGTGGCATTGTACATGAAGGACCATTTCAGACTGCAATCAATATGCTGCTCTCAAACGCACTCTAGAGGTCAACAGTGGTATTACAGAGCAACATTTTCCCTTGAAACACTATCCCATAACCCCACAAAGACATTGGACAACAGTTCCCTGGAGTCGCAAGTGTTTATGAGTTTGCGGTATGCTCAAGCTGGCAACATAAGGTGAAAGTTATCTGATACATAGCAAGGCTGTGAAATAAATACAAGCAGGATGGGTATCAGCAACATTGTGTTTTTTAGCAAGTGTCTGTGGCTTTGATAAGTCACGTCTGCGCTTGTTTCTTGGTTTAAACCCCCCTGTTCCCCTGTAGCTTTATTAAGCTGGACAGCTGAGCGCTGTCTGTTCCTCAAACAGACCCCTGCACCCCCACTTTCAACACACACACACACACACACACACACACACACACACACACACACATGCTATCTCAGTTAGGCCCACGCTTTGAAGTTCACTTTGTGTCCCACACTGATCAGTACCACAGGCAAAATATCAACTCCAGTAATGATACGAGCAAACAGTGCGGGAGTTTATTTACATGGGAGAAGGGAAAAGACACTTGTTTGAAGGCCGCGGAGAAAACAACATGTCTGCATTTGGACACAGCGGGGTGTCTGTCTGATTGACTGAGTGGACAAAGTCCTCGCGGTCCCCTTTTTTGTCCGGCGGCTTTTGAAACTCTCCCGGTCTGGGAATGGAGCGCCTGTGGCGGAGGATGATAAATTAGAGGTAAATACATTGCCCAAAAATCAGCTCTGTATGACAACATGCTCTGAGATTTTATAAAGACGAATGTCTCGGATTCATTTCCAAGAACAAATGAAAGGACAATAAAAGTGTCATGCTTCACAATCATAGGAAACCGCGCACTATTGATATGGTTCATCATGTCTGCATCGGCGTCATGATACATCGCTTTATTTCAGTGTAGCTAACCTATCAGTGATCTAATATGTTGCTTAATATGATTTCATAAGCATTGTAAATTGCCATAAGGCTATTTATGCTTCCACTCATTGGAAATTCGATGAAATTCAAATTACTTATTCCTGAATTTCCCGAATTCAATCTCATAGTTTCATCCTGATGACAGAGAAATTGTCATGCTTCATGCTGCGGCATAAATTGTAAATGAAAATATAGTATTCAAATGCCACTTTAATATATTTAGCTCTCATTTACTAAAATGCAGTCATTACTGCAAATTGGTTAAATAAAAGTTGTTAAAAAACATTTCAGCTTAAAATATTGATTTCAATATATTAACCCCATCTGGTTTCAAAGCAAGAACTTTTAAAAATCAGGTTTACCACCCCCTGCTATAAAAGTTGTCAAACATTGTCAAAATACTCTGTTTTTTTTTCTTTTAAATTTTAAAAGAGGAAGCCATGGTATGAGATTCATCTCAACCCTGTGAAGTTACTGATGTGATAAAACTCAGGGCAAAGCAGTGCAAAACCCCATAACGTTCAACTACACTAAAGTAGTCTCTGCAGTCACTCTCCATGTGACAGAGCAGAGCCACAAAACCTTTATGACCTTCAGACAGAGAGAAACAATGGGTAAGATTATGTGTTTTTGCACAACATGTGTATAGTCAGATATTTAAAGAAACAGTTTAACCAAAAAACAAAAAAACAAACATAATTTACTAATTTCACTAAAACAAGTTATGCTACATGTGCACCAAGTTTCTAGAATATTCAAGCTGAACTAACAATAAACAATACATCTACATCATTTACAGATGTGGCCTTTAACTTCCATTTTTAAAATCAAAGTTGTATCTTTTAACATTAGTTAGTGCACCATTAACTAACATGACTTATTTGTGATTTGACAATATATATATATATATATATATATATATATATATATATATATATATATATATATATATATATATATATATATATATATATATATATTAGGGATAAATATTTTTTGTTAAATATTTATATATATATAAATATATTATTAAAAATTTATATAAATAATTTTTTATTTATTAATTGGGCCTTTATTATTTTTTGCATTATTAATTTGGCCTTTTTGCCTTTATTTGATAGACAGTATTTAAGGAGATGACATAAAAGTACAGGGTGGAGACAGGGGTATGGGACCGGCAAAGGACCTTGAGTCGGAATTTGAACTCGGTTCGTCTGCACCATATGTCAGAGCACTGTCCACTAAACAATCAGCACCGACATCCCTTAAAATATTTAAATGATTAATAATCATACAATCACATGAGGTAAAAACTCAGATTACATCAACTCAAAACTCTTTTATATTTGAACTGTCACACATACGTCTGAATATGACTCACACAAGAACCATTCCAGAGCAACTATTTCAATCTTGGCATGGTGCATTGATGTGCTATTGTTAAATGTGCACATAATCACAAAAGAGATTTAAAAGCTTCATATAAAGATTTATCACTCGGCACTCAGAAACAGTTGCATTTACCACTGTTACAGTTTTAACTTATATAACATGAACTGTTTTAATAATCTGTTGATTGGTAACACTTTAGTATGGGGTCAATTCTTACTTTTAATTAGTTGCCTATTAGCTTGCATATTATTAGCATATTGGCTTAATATTTATTTTAAAGCACATACAATGTCATACAGGTTTTATTCTGCGTGGACATATTCTACAATCCTTTAAAGTACACTTAAACTTAAAGGAATATTCCATTTTCTTAAAAGAAAGATCCAGATAATTTACTCACCACCATGTCATCCAAAATGTTGATGTCTTTCTTTGTTCAGTCGAGAAGAAATTATGTTTTTTGAGGAAAACATTGCAAGATTTTTCTCATTTTAATGGACTTTAATAGACACCAACAATTCACACTTAAATCAACACGTAACAGTTTTTTTTTACGGAGTTTCAAAGGACTATAAACGATCCCAAACGAGGCATAAGGGTCTTATCTAGCAAAACGATTGTCATTTTTGACAATAAAAATAACAAATATACACTTTTCTTTTAGATCCGGTCGTGATGCGCCAACGTGACCCCACGCAATATGTCATGACGTCAAGAGGTCACAGAGGACGAATGCGAAACTCCGCCCCAGTGTTTACAAGTGTGGAGAAAGAGGACCGTTCCTACGTTGTTGTATGTTGAATGATACTAATTAATGTCTTTGTGTCAGTTTATTGTTTACAATGGTCCGCAAATGTGCGTTTTATATATGTAACACATGACCTCCCTACGTCCCTACGCATTTACGTTAGGTCGCGCTGGACCGGATCTAGACGAGAAGTTGTGCTTTAAAAGTGTATATTTGTTATTTTTCTTGTCAAAAATGACAATCGTTTTGCTAGATAAGACCCTTATGCCTCGTTTGAGATTGTTTAGAGTCCTTTGAAACTCTATTGAAAAAAACTGTTAGGTGTTGAGTTAAGTATTAAGTGTTGGGCTCTATTAAAGTCCATTAAACTTAGAAAAATCCTGCAATATTTTCCTCAAAAAACATAATTTCTTCTCGACTGAACAAAGAAAGACATCAACATTTTGGATGACATGGTGGTGAGTAAATTATCTGGATTTTTCTTTTAAGAAAATTGAATATTCCTTTAACACCTACCTTACTAAGTGTTAATAAGAAATTGGGAGTTTATTTAGGCAAAAAAATCTGTTAAAAGTGAATAAACAATGCTGGATTATTTTCAATCCAGCATTTGGTCAAAAAAAGGGACAAGCCCAGCCTTTGGGTTTAGATTTAACTCAACAATGGGTTAAAACCATCCAGCATTTTGGGATGAAACAACTGAGCATAGGATAAAATAAAACCAGACTTTGCTTATGTTTGTCCATTTTTGACCCAACGCTGGGTTGAAAATAACCAAATAAGTCAAAAATCACACAGTGATGCACTTCATAGTATTTTAACATAAAAAAAGCAATTTGGTTATGACAAATAGTTACATTTATTTTCATAACTTGGCATTCTTCACCAAAACTCACAGTGTCCACGTGATCTTCACTTTCTGTAACAAAAGGACAAAAGCTTTGATAACATCTCATCTTCTGTGTTGAACTTACAGCCCTTGTTCAAGAAATGCTTCGCTCGGGCCTAATAGCTTTTATCATAAATATCAAAGCTGGAAAGGTTATGTTTAGATGGATACTTCTTTTTGTCCTTTTTAGAGTGTGTTTGACTGATACTGTGCTGAAGCTAATAGACGCCGCCTGATGGAGGAGGTTTTGGTGCGACTGCGTTAACAAGCAGGTTACATGTGGAGGTAATGTAGTGCACATGAAATATCAGTGCTTATGTAAAGGTTACTTCAATATAACTTTCCTCTAATGCAGCTTCGTCTCTTTGAGAGAGCGCTTTCTCACCGTCGGTTCATCTGGTGAAAGTGGGCAGTTGTGGATGTTTGGGTTAAACTTGAGCTTGTACTTCTTGTACAATTTTAACATCAAGTGCTGATATATGACATGCCATAAAAATCATTGATAATCCATTATTAAGCTTTCATTGCCTTAGCATGATACCCATCAGCGTTGCAGTACGGCTGTCAAACCCATGTACGTAATGACTTTATTACATAGCAATAATAAAGCAAGCCTTCCCTCAGGGAAGCTCTCCAAATTAAATCAATACTTGACCCTATGACTATTATTCACCGTGACCGATCTCATGCCGACCCGCCATAAATATGTGCGGTAACAGCGACGCTAGAGGAAATCCACACCCAGACGACCGCTGCGCCCGTGTCCTCAGAACCGTGTCGCGCAGGGCCGACATTTGTGCAGGTTGGATTGCCTTCGCACAAAAACAATACCTTTCCCAGCACTTCGGTTCCCAGGTGCCCATTAGCCGAGACCTTTGGGGACGTAGTAAAATCTCCCGGGCTGGCCTTTCTGCCGCATGAAGTAAGTGGGTCATTAGACATGACACTAATGCATGATGCTGATTACCGGCCGTACGCTTCCCTGCCCACCGATCCTGACCACATGACACCTGACCTCTCCACCACTCCGGCTGCATTAGGGGTAAATGATGAGGAAAAAGACGTGACCTTTCCATGCGCGACAGAGACCGACGGTGTACTGTAGAGGACGGGATGTGCCGGAGGACAGCGTGCATAAATGTATTCACCCTGATGTACGACGAACGACTCAAATTTTGTCTCGAGTTGCAACTTCAATAAATGTTTTGCGGTGTGGAATAATCATAATGTCAATGTGGAATGTGGTCCGCAGACCATTTTCTTTCATATCTGATGTGAAATGGGATATTAAAATGTAGGACAGAACTTATCAGAGATTTATTGGATCATGACAAGTGGGTTTTATTTACTTGAACAGATCTAGGTGGTTGGGGTGGAGGAGCTGAAAAGTAACAGATGTTTGTGACATCACACTGTTAAAAAAAGGAAGCATGAAGTAAAAACAATTTGGTTATCAAAGTCAATTAAACTTACTATTTTAAGTTTTGACTTGTGATAGGTTGACCCTCGACCTCAGATTTCCTCAGGGCAACATATTGTGTTAACCCAATGACAAGATTTTTGCAGATAAATCCTAAACCCAAACCTCAACCCTAACCATAACTAAACGAACAATATGAACAATTTTCTAGAAGCAGCTAATCCTGCTTATAAGTTTAAGCTTCAAACACACTGTAGATCTGAATAGAGGTCTTCACAGGTCCACTTAGATCCGAAAACCAGAGGTCTGACCCGAGACCCGATCGGGTTCGGGTCTAAAAGTTTCACTTGCGCCTCGGACACGGGTCGGGTACAATAATAGCGGCATCAGGTAATTTAAAATGAATGTGTTTTTGCTGAACGGACCCGAGAAGACCCGAACTCTCTTGCGTGTGTGCATCAATGTCCTCTTCAAACCTCTCATCTGTTTGCCAAGAGCGCTTGCGACATTGTGTGGCTGGCTGTAGGTTAATTTACGTTGAGACAGACATGTCAGTCAATTAAATGTACTTGTTAGCGGTTACCTTGGTGTCGTCGTCAGATAACAAAGGAAAACAAATGGAGCAGCTCGCCAAATTGGTTGCAAGGCCACCAGAGTTTCTTTCTGCCTGACAGCTGCATGTGGGTCTGCAGAATGCACACACGTCTGTGCCGTTTACATTCGGGTCCAGTAGGGTTTCAAAAAATGCCACTAGTTTGGGTCTAATTTTCTCAGGTTTGTCTCGGGTCGAGTCTTTCTTTTGAAAAAAAAAAATATATATATATAAATGCATGTCGGGTTCGGGTATAAAGTGATTCGGGTCATTTTGGGTCAGGTACATTTCTTTGGACCCGAGAAGACCTCTAGACCTGAAATCTGTTTGGTTGATTAAAATTATTGTGCCCCTGGGGACATCAAGCACTTGGCAAAATCAGGAGAGTCAAAGGGCAACATAACTTTAAGAAACAAGTTGAAATTCTTTAACTTAATTTGTTAAGTTAAAGTAACATAAAATATATGTTGATTTAAAGGCGGGGCAAATGATTACATGTGATAAAAAAATTACATGACAACATTTCAACCTTCAAGTGGACTTTATCAGACCACATAATGGTCGAAACGTTTATTGTAACCGTAATTGTAAATTGATTTTTTTTTTAAAGATAAAAATAGCAGTGTGCCTGTCCTCTTCTATTTAAGCTTTGACTAAATTTTTTTTTTGGGGGGGGGTTCAAGCACCTGCTAAAGCGCCAATGAATCATACACAAAAAAAGCAAAAATGTGAATTAAGAAATTAAATATGGTTCATTTTGATTTCATGTTGATTGCAAGTGCAGTATGTAGGTTATTTCTACACCAGTGGCATCACTTTTAACAAACACTTTCTGCTATTGGTCAGACAAACAGATTTGCTTATTCGTAGCTGTCTCTGCAAATTAAACTGAAAGATGATGAAGTAGTTTACTAAAGATAAAGTTACACCCATCCACTTTAAATCGCCAAATATAACACAAGCACTTTATTTTCCGAGGTATGTGTGGTTTTGGTGAGGTGCGTGTACGTGAAGTGAGTTTCTGTTGATGCATGTCACACCCACTGTGCGGTGGTTTCCTTAACCCTGTCTTTGTGCGCACACATGTGTGTGTGTGTGTTTGGGTGAACGAGTGTGTATCTGTCCGTCAGAAGAATGCAGTCGGACAGGTGATGTGGGTGAGTATTCCATTAGTCTGATACTGAATACCTTCCCAGCATGCATCTGCTCACATTCCAGCATCAGGCCTGTCAAAGCCAGGGACCGGAGTGATGGAGCGCTCCCACTATGGTGCATGCTGCCCTGGTTCTCACCCGTGATCTACTGCTGGTGCACCACCACCGAAGGCCAACGAAAATGGCAATGCAGTCCAGATGTAAGCATATATATTTGTGCATGGGTTGCGTGTAGACTGTAGGATCACGAGAGCACGGCAACGTCTACTTTTGGGTCAGGGGAGTAGTTGAAAGCAGATTATGATATTTCCCTTTTGTCCTTGACTGCTGGTCTCAAGGGTTCATCTTTTTTCCATTACAGCTACAGCACTTACGCCAATTTTTCAAGCTGTCAGGCTATAACATGTTGAGTCACTGACCAGCCGAAACTGCCCCAGTGGAACCGAGTTAAAGAGAACAAGCCTTCAGATACTAATGGAGGTACTACAGTACATACTGTATATAAATATAAATGCACATATGTTACACAACACATATATGTTCTTGCAATCATACACTCCAAACGCTTTATTGAAATCCAAAGTGTGTTTAGCTTTTATGAATTTAAAAGCTCCCAAGTTTATTTTGTGCAATTACTGTGATATTAGTGCAAGCATTTCCCTACTAAATGAGGTGGAGCAGTTTTGTTTATGCTAAGGGAGAAATATTAATCTTTAATACTTCGCGTGGGATGGGGTTGGCAGATTGACCCAGTAAGAGTCGTGTTTGGGTGGGGATGGGGGGTCTTCATGAGAGATAGAGCTGTGCTTTCTGACAGATGTAATAGTCGAAATGATTTAGCCTCTAAGAAGACAACATACTCATTAGAGAGCCATCCCTCGAGACCGATTAGAGCAAGAGAGACACAAAAGCAACTTCGGTAATTGATACCAACTTTGAGCTATGACACTTATTTAATGATTTTCCAGACTGTTGTGAACAAAAGAAACAGGTATAAAATGAATAGCACAGTGAGATATTTTTCACACAGATGTTTGGAAATGAATTCTGTGGAATTAATACTATCAAAGAGATTGTCTTATCCGAGGGGTGTACCCTGGGAGAATATTGCATCTTAAAATCATATTAGCCCCATTGCTAGCCTCATATTTGCACATTGCTAATTAAATGAGCGAGAAATAGACAAGCTGTCATCTTCGTTTTTATCATTTTCAGATCTTTTTTAAAGTTACGTGCCATGCAAGATTTTGAGGTGCAAGGTCGTGAGATTCAAACAAACAAAATGACAACTTTGGCTATATTTATGACAAACATCGCAGGGAGTTGATGATATCGTCTAGTATGATGCCAGTATTGCAGTAAAGGGAAGGGAAGCGTATTTACTTTTCATTATGCTTCAGACCCAACTATGCAGTTTATTCTACTGTTCTCAGATACCTTCATGGTCTGTGCTTATAAATTATGTAACCTAGCATGACAGTGAATTGCACCAACTGTGTCTGTGTCAGCTACTACTGTATGGACCGCATGACTTTAGTTTTTGCCTGGCAGAGGGAGGAATATTCCCATCCAGCAATAGCCATCATTTCACCATCTAGGTTAATTATAGACCCGATATAGTCTGGCTTTGAGTAATCCACTTCTAGCTAAAATAAAATTTAATTTGGTTACATAATGTTTTTGACTAAATAACTTGTGAGATGATAATCCTTTGTGTGTTTGGTTTCATTATCCATTTAGTTTATCTCATTTTGTTTTGGGTTATGGTTAGACGTCTACTAAATTCTCACTGACAACCAAATTTTACCTTGTTTTAGCTTAGATGTCTGGGTTGTGTTTGCACAACTACAAGATGTCTTTTAAATGCAAAATTGCTTTCTGGGTTCCCATATATGGGTATTTCCCAGAATTCGGGCCTATTTATGTCCACAGGGTGTAATTCTATTAAAAACTAATTAAATCTAATACATTTTAGCACCATTAATTAGTACAAACAAAAACAAGCTTAGACTTTTTATGGCTGCTCTTACTGATCATTTTATCACATTTTATTGGTGTTTTGTGGTACAATATCTGTGTTTTAGTGTTGTCCTTCACCAGAGTTTTCAAATGTCATGCCATATCTTATCACAAATGAATAAAATATATATGCATATGAATTAAATGTTACTTGAACTAATAAACTACATGCACAGATTAAGCACATATATGCATTTTGTACTTTATTTTGTTTAAATCTGTCCCATGGTTTAGCTGTCATTACCAACACGCTCTGCATAAAGGGACTTTCCCACACTGTAAAAAATACTTTGCTGCCTTAATTCTTTTTGTTAAATCAACTTAGATTTACAAGTCATGTCAACAGAAATTAGTTGTCACAACTTATAAAATATAGTTGAAAAAAGTCAACTTAATTTTATAAGTTATAACAACTCCCCTGTAGTTATAACAACTCATCTCTAGTCAAGATAAATCATAGTAAGTTGAAATGACTTGTAAATCCAAGTTGATTCAACAAAAAGTTTTAAGGCAGCAAAGTATTTTTTACAATGCAATGTTTTTTCATCAAAAGTCTGATGCTTTGATGTCCAGAAAAGTAAGTAAATCTACTCTTTATTCTTTGTGTTGGGCATGTACACTTATTATGCGTCATTACCATATGTGTTGTGTTTCTGTATTTTTAAACATTTTTGAAATATTTGTATCACTTTAATAGTTAAAATGGTTTACATTACATGTAGAAAGCTAGCTCCACTTGCTTAGTCATCATCTTAGCTAGTAGGGCTAGTTTTTTGACGAAAATGTCATTACCAGCACAGTCATTACCAGCACCATACATATTTTTGCCAATAAATTTTGTTTAAATAACAAAAGTATACTACAATTATACATTTCTGACAATGTTGGACAGTCTAAATTATCACTGTATTAAAAAGTTTTAATATATGGCATTCACTTAAAATAAGCTTATATTCCAAGCTAGGGTAGATTGATGAATCAGAAATTTAGTTACGTAAGTGACTATAACTCATCTTGCAAGTAAAAATCTCATGAAGTTCAAGATAAATCAGATTCCACATGAAACCACAAAATATTTAAAAAGCACTGATTTATCATTTACGTTTTTTTTACATATATTTGATGATGTGATGGTAATGACACATTTCATGTATACCAATTAGCCAAATTTGGATTTTTAATTTTCAAAATTGCAGCAACCCAATTTGGCCCTAAATCTGAGAAATACACAAATTGTCCGACATGAAAAATTTCGTCAGCTGCATTTTATATTCTACTTTTTATAATAACCTGTAACACCTGTAACACATATATAAGGAATAATTGACTACAGGCTGTTAAATTATTCAAAAATAATGCACTGTAAAAAACTATTTGCTGCCTTAATTAATTTTGTTTAATTAACTGATTTCAACTTATTATTATTTATCTTGACAAGAGATGAGTTGCTACAACTTATAAAATGAAGTTGAAATATTTCAACCATATTTTATAATTTAAAACAATTAATCTCTAGTCAAGTAAATTGAAATTACTTGTAAATCTGAATTAATTTAAACAAAATAATTTAAGGCAGCAAATATTACATACAACATTACACAGCGTCTGTCATTATTCAATTACTCTGCTGCTACCAACGGTAACCACATGCATTGCTCTGGTGGTTATTTTAAGACATTTGACAGATCAGGTGCGCGTTTATCGAAAAATAATGCATACCCTTGAAACATTTCTCAAGCAGAATAAAGCATACAACAGCCATGTGGTATAAATATATGTAATGCATGTTTACAAGTGAATAAACAATGAGCCCAATGTATGTTATCAAAAAACTGCACTATAGCTCACTTGTTCTCAAATGTTACCAAATACCCCAAAACTTATGAGGTAGTTCGCCTACACTATTTGTGAATGGACAAGATGGTTTTCCATCATTTTTCAATGCATGTAGCTTAAATCTACCAAGGGGATCTGTGCAGTCAGTCAACACAGCAATAGAAAGACGGCTCATGCTGAATGACATTTTTCATTTGCATAAGATAAAAATAACCGTCTGAATAGTCTTTTGGACTTGTCGAACACTTTCATTCAGTAGCAGTTTCCCGGACAGGGATTAGTTTAATCCAAGACTATGCTTTATTGGAGCATTTAAGTAGTTTTAATAAACATACCTTACAAAAAACAATACTGGTGTGCATCTTGAGACAAAATAATGGCACTGATATATGTTAAGGTATGTCAGTGCAAGCTGTTTTCAGTTTGGACAACTCAAACAAGCATTTTAGTCTTGGATCTGTCCTGGAAACTGGCCCTCAGTTTCATATCACTGTGCTTGGTTCAAGATGACAAGATCAGTCACACTCACAAATCAAATTACTGTTGTCTTAGATACTTTGGAAAATAGTTTGAGAGGAAAATATTCATCCCTTCCAGGCTCAAACCTACAAAATTGTGTCTGCTAGCCTAGATCCACAACATCACATCATCCTTTATCCACAACAACCACATGTGGTCAATTATTCAGCGGTTCTGATAGTATGATAATTGGTTCATCGCCTTCAGCTCAGTTTGTCATATTAAAACATCAGACACAATGACAAGTTTGTATCTGAAGCCAGGGCCGTCATCGGGAAATTGTGATGAGGGGGCGCACAAAAATCCTTCACATTGTTTTTTATGGACTGGGGGCACATCAAAATGTTTTCCCACGGCCCATGACATTTTATGACACCATTGTTAGCAGAATGCCTTAATTATTAAACTAAGTAAATAAGTACAGTACGTACAGTAATCAAGACTAAAGCATAGTACAAATATGAAACAATTTTAAGTTTTTTTAGATCTATGTATTGTATATTTCATCTTAATAAGCAATGTTTTTAATTAAAGGAATAGTCTACTCTTTTGCCATATTAAACTATGTTATTACATCAACCTAGACGAATTAATACATACCTATCTTTTTTCAATGAGTGCACTTAGCATTTAGCCTAGCCCCATTCATTCCTATGGTACCAAAAAAAGTTTTATTTTGTGGCACCATACTAACTAGTATAACTCCTTATGTAACAGTATTTAAATAGGGAAAACACGGAAGTGTTTGGTATCTTCCCTGTTTGGTACCATAGGAATGAATGGGGCTAGGCTAAATGCTAACACATTCACGACACACTGTACAGTGCACGCATTGAAAAAAGATTATTAATTTGTCTAAGTTGAGGTAATAACATAGTTTAATATGGCAAAAGGGTAGACTATTCCTTTAACTATATATCACTTTGGTTTGATATTTTTTATGTATAACAATAAAGTTTTTTTTCAACTGCTATATAAAAGCTATGTGCACACAAAGTATTATGAGTAGCAACCACTTGTAGATTGTGTAGTGACTCCATTGCTGCACACACTGATCACCATAGCAACAGTTTGGTGTTTCAGCTATAAAAAAATTAACAAGAATCATATAAGCTGAAGTGTTATTTTTGCCATGAAATCAAAATTACACATATGGAAAATATAATTGTTAAACTATTATAGTAAAATTCTGAAATAAAATAGTGTACACATCCAGCCCCAATTAAACACAAATGAACATTCTAAGCAAGCTTTTCATGGCTGCTTAAAAATTTGAAAAAGTATGCAGGAGAGTAGATCTCCAGGAACAGGGTTGGTGACCACTGCTCTAAATACCACTGTAGTATAGCATAATATTTTTCATATGGGTAGCATTATGCCTTTTATTAATTAAAGTTATCTTTCTTTATTTTAAAGTACTTGACACTGTCCATTTTTGTCATTCCATCCTTATGAATCCCTTTCCTACATTAGCTCATATTGCAATCAACAGTTGTGTCTTCTTGTCACTCCACACAACTCTCTTTGCCATCCTGTCAACCTAGCAAGAGAGTGCACGTTAATGATGTCATCATTAACAACTATCTGTTCAGTTCAATTCCACACAATGTGAAGTGTCGATGAAATTTAGCTTTAGTGTGCATGTGGCCAAAGAAAGAAATCCAAAGAAAACAATATTATATTGTTTATATACAATAGAACTTTCTCAATTGCCATACTGTTAAGGTGATATGGAAAATTTTAAAGGATTTGTTGTGTTTGGAGCAAAATGATTTCACAGAAAGTCGTGTTATAATCTCTAAAAAATGTATTAATTTATTTGTGTCCAAGGCACGAAATTAAACTTTTTTCCGTGTCTTGAGCACAAATGTCCTTTTCGTGTCACCTTAGCAGGAATTTCTATAAATAGTTTTTCATGGCCGTGGCACGAGTTTCTTTTTCATGTCATTTTATGTATTAGTATGTACTTAACTTTTATGTATTGGTCTCTACGTGTTTTCTTCCGCTTTTAAAACTATTCTCGTCTGGAGTTGGGGTTTGGGTTAGGATGTCTGTAACAGAAAGTGATTCTAACCCCAAGCAACAATGGTAAGAAAATAGGAGAAAACAATACATAAAATGACACGAAAAAGAAAGTCGTGCCACGGACACGAAAACTATTTATAGAAATTTGAGTGACATGAAAAGATTCATGCTCAAGCAGGGGCGGACTGGCCATCTGGCAAACCGGGCAGTTTCCCGGTGGGCCGACGTACTTTTTGGGCCGATACATCTCATAGATCTCATACTATGTTTGTGTGAGCAGCACAGTCATCATCCTTTCTTTTCCTAGATAGACCGGCCCACTCACATTTAAGCAGCAGCCCATTGGTTATTTTTTTTTTATGACATTAGGCTGGCCCAATCACCGCTTTGGTCTCTGTGCAAGCGAGCGTGCATCGTCAGTCAGTTCACGTGTCAAAACAGAGAGAGAGAGAGAGAGAGAGAGAGAGAGAGAGAGAAAACGCAAGGGAGGCGCAGAAAAACTGCGCGACAAAAAGAAGCAGGCTCTTCAGGCAGACGCTGCAAAATGTGTTAAAAACACACAAATGTTTCCTGCGGCAACAAGACCTTCATCTCGCGTCGCTGGTGATGATGATGGTGGCGGCAGCGGTGGCACTGGTAGCACCAGCACGCAAGGGTCAGTGAGGAGAGGGAGAGAGACGAGGGAGAAGTGAGTGTAGTGCCTGCGGTAAGCAGAACTGCTTTCAAAACACAAGTTTAGATGGATACCCCTTGATAAAGCTGAGTCAAAAACACAAAATATGGTGATAAAGCTGCACTAAAATAATTGCACTCTTTGCTCTGTCGCTACGAGTGTATCTGATTCGTAGATTTTTCGTTGATTGTCTGTTTCAAAACGTATCATTTCTCTTCAAGCAAAATCAAACAATCGAGGAGATCTGCTTACAGAAAAATATTTTGTATATTTATTGTATAACAACACACTTGACAGATAATGTTAAAAATCTCTATTACTGTAATCACACTAGTTTAGTTCAGTGAATGTAGTGAATACTTTCCTGTAAGTACTGGAAGTAATAATCAGTTTTCAATATTACTGTAAGCAGCACTTGTATTTTGTAATAAGTCAGCAATCCAATGGCAAATTTTGCCAATTGCATGAAGCTTGTTTTAGGATTCATAAGTGTGGATTATACAGTTTTATTGCATTAATAAATAACACGTTCTAGCAGTGTTTGTTGTGTCAACTCTCACTCTTTTCTACCTGCTATTAATTGGGTTTAGTGCTTTTGTGGAATTGGAGTTATTATTGCTATACATATTTAAAGGCGTGCAAAGATGTGTGGTATTTGTAAATATACACTGCAAAAAAAAATTCATGAAAAGAAATTCTTAGTAATTTTGTCTTGTTTTCAGTAAAAATATCTAAACATTCTTAAAATAAGATGGTTTTTCTTGATTAGCAAAATGACCCAAGAAAATAAGTCTAGTTTTTAGAGCAAAAATTTTAAATGTAAGTGATTTTGTGCATAAAACAAGCAAAAAAATCTGCCAATGGGGTAAGCAAATTTTTCTTGCATTTAGTGTTTAAGAAAAATGTTCAAGAAATTTTTGCTTAGCCCATTGGCAGATTTTTTTGCTTGTTTTATGCACAAAATCACTTAAATTTGATATTTTTGGTCTAAAAACTAGACTTATTTTCTTGGGTCGTTTTGTTCATCAAGAAAAAACATCTTAATTTTTGAATTTTTAGATATTTTTACTGAAAAACAGACAAAAATACTAAGAACATTTTTTTCTTAAATAATTTTTTGCAGTGTATGTAGTGTGGGCCGGTTTGGGCCAAAATGCCAGGGCCGAATTTTTGTCCCAGTCCAGCCCTGTGCTCAAGGCACAAAAAAGTTGAATTTTGTGCCATGGACACAAATAAATTAATCAAAATATTTTGTGACTATAACACAACTTTCCATGAGATCAGCCTGCACTGTAAAAAAAATCCGTAGAAATTATAATGTTATTGCAGCTGGGTTGCCGGTAATTTACAGTAGATTTAAATTTATGTTATTTACTGGCAAGAGTTTGTTCAAAGTTATATTTTTTTTAATATTAACAAGTCTTTTTCTTTACAGAATAAAACTATACAATAACAGCCTCATGCAAAACATTCTGGGAACCAGAAATCATCATCAACCTTTTTCTGTTTTTTGCTTCAGATTTTGTTTCCCAGAATGTTTTGCTTGATGCTGTTTTTTTAGTTTTACTCTGTAAAGACAAAGACTTGTAAATGTTTAATGTTCATTTAACTTTGAACAAAATGTTGCCAGTAAAAAACATAAACGTAAATCTACGGTAAGTTACCGGCAACCCAGCTGCAATTTCTACGGAATTTTTTTACAGTGTGGTTTGGAGTTTGGGAAGCTACTTTGAAAACATAGTTTGTCAAGTTACTAATGAAATGTCATTAAAGTCAAAGTAAATTACATACCTAAAAACATACCTAATCAAAAACTAAAGTATTGAACATTGTAATTATTTAATAATTATTTTTGGTGGAGCATTGCATTAGCACTGCAAAAGCTTGTGCGTTTAATCACATATGCTGAAAATAAATGTATACCTTTGTAATGCGCTCCAAGTCGACATGGATAAAAGCATCTGCCAAAATCACAAATATAAATTCAATACAATTATGAATGTTCATGTTCTTCACTTCTTACCTTCAACACTTATCGCTCAGACGAGCTTCCCTCCTGTGCCAAAGGTGAGCTCATCCTGCACCATGTTTACCTCCACGTATATATAATTATATTAATAAGTGTACTCTCCGAAATTAAAGCCACCCGTTTTACCATGTGTTCCCCTGGCAGGGTAAGTGTTGGAGCTTATGCATTGGGATTTGGGTTTGGTACAGTTCTCACCGCAGCAGGAGACTGTGGCAATCCGGCTGGGTGGGTAATGATATCAGATGCCTCTCTACACAACAACAGGTGCCTTGGCATGGCCACTGTCCACCTCCACGCTGGGGTAATGACATCAGCATCAAGCACTGTTTAATTATAGTCCTCTAGAGCTCAACACTGTAACACTCTGACATCTCAAAGTTCTGCTGGAATGACCTGCAGCTTGGAGTGTGTAAAGTATTAGCATGCACTAACATGCACAAAGCATCCTAATTCGATTTCATTTTTAGTAAAGTACTCGATTAAATGCTAAAAACAGAATTAATTTTTGGTGTTTAAGCTTTTTCATTAAAAGCGCAGTATTGCCCCCCTGATGGTGTTGGGGAATAGGTAGCTACGTCCATTTTTTACGGTCTTTAAATTCTCTCAAAATGCAAACCGTTTATATATGATATCAGTGTTTTCCTTCAATCCAGTTCAATCTCCTTTGCGTCAAATATGGCCGCCACCACCAAGGCTCTCTTTTTATCCCAACTCCATTTTGTTACTCCATTTTCTCTCTGATATTAGGCGGAAAAGCACAAGGCTGTTGTCCGGATGCACAGGGGGTCGCGTGACTCAGTGCTGATGGCTGCTAATCCCTTCAAACAGGCCGGCATGGGCCAGACATGGCTGAGGGCTACGACAGAGCCGTAATTACACACGACCTTCCATTATTGCAGCGATGCAGGCAATTACAGTAGCTGCTTCCTTTTTACATGCAAAAGAGCCCAAATGAGGGACACAATGACAGCGGATGAGGCAGCCTTGGTGCTTGGCTGGACCATCGCCATGCCAAGAATACAGCTTCAAGAAATAAATAGAAATACAAATTTGAGTTTTTCATTATAAAGTGGATCGTTCTGCTTCTAAATTCTGATTGGATCATTTCTGTATGAGCTGGGTTATAAAATCCCAATGTACTCACCTGTGACTGCACATTTCACATGAATGTAGCAAGTTAATAATATACATTGTGATAAATGTGATATAAGTGTATAAAGGAAAGTGTATTTCATGACACTCTAAAAAATGCTTGGCTGTTTTAACCCATGTACTGTATGAGTAAGAAATGGATAAACCCAATCGTTGCTTTAAATAAACCTAGAAAATATCAATTTTTGACCCAAAAATCCCAGAATTTTGAGATGAAACAACCCATTATAGTTAAATTTAAACCCAACATTTGGATTTGTCCATATGTTTAAGAAGTCTTTTTTTTATATTTTGCTTAATTTATTTAAACTTCTTGCTTTCATTGATTCATTTTAAATGAATGACTAATTCATTTAAAGTACAAATATTTCATGTCGTCTATCAATTAACAGTTCATAAAAGCTGCATGATTGTAAAAGTATTATCTTGTTTTGATAAAATTGAACATGTCACACTGTTAGCTTCATATTTCATTCATTTAAAAAAAAGATAGTGGGTGCATTATAGTGATGTTACACTTAAGAAAGTTTTAGGTAAAACACCTCAAACATATGTTAAATTACTGTAACTTACTCTCTTATAAGGCTCGTTTTATTAATCATCCTTTCCTTGATTTATTATATCCTGATAGCGAGACCAAATCTAATTTCCATGTGAGTTTACATAAAGAGAGGTATTACCGAGAAGCAAAATGGCTTGATTTAGTAAATTCGCTGCATCGTGAAGGGAAGCGTGTGCACGTCTGTGTGTGTGTTTATGTGAATGTGCGTGTTTGCGTGTGTATGTTTGTGTTCGTGTGTATTTAGGCGCAGCATTTGGATGACCATATGGAACTCTTTGTGGCGCCAGGAGACCATGCGGCTTGGAAACCTGATCACCATCTCCCCGGTGACAGCTGGAGTCTTTACACCATCAGAACATTTGTAGACTTCTAATTTGTCATAACCACCTCCTGTGGCAAAGAAATATGCTGCAGAATTAGGTAAGAGAGGCTGAAATTTAGAGCAGAAAGAGGGTACAGAAAAGTTAGGCGGAAATAATAAGTGCAGGGAAAGATAACACAAAGATTAAGAGCGAGATATTACGATTTATTTGTGCAAGTCGCGCTTCGAAAAATATCTCTAAAAAGCACTAAAAGATCAAATCAATTATTTAGCTGCTGAAAGGGTGCAGGAAGCAAAAATATCATCACCCCTTCTAGTCTAAACTTGTTCATGTACCTTAAGCCAGACAAAAGGCTTGAGGTTCACCAATTTGCCAGCTGGAATATTTAGCCATAATGGAAGAGGTCTTGGCATGGTCATATTTTTACACCATGCATCTACACACATTTCCCTGGCATACGTCAATCACGTGTGAGCACTCTCCCAGTGCCACTAAGACTGTTTTGAGACAACATGTGTGTGAGTAAATACCAGATGAATATTTCATGTGGCAATGTTTCTTTCGCTGCCTTTTCCCCACGTGTAACATCATGTACTTTCCCTTCCATTTGTCTTAATGGAGCATGTAGCTCTTATGCTCATCAGCAGAAACACGTCTCGCTACTTCATGTTTCAAACCCCTGAAAGCCTGGGGACGCAACGCCTGTGCTATTGTTTTAAAACTAGCCTTAGAGACAAACAATGACTAAGTTGGGAATTAAATATATGCTTCAGTACGCCTGCTGAATACTGTGCGCTACAGACAGTAGACTGTGTACAACTTTAAAAACAGTACTGTGTGTGAAACAGAATGCATTATTTACATTTCAAACAGCGGCATGCTACTTTGTTGTCAAATGACATCATCAAATGACATCATCATTTACATAGTTGTCCAGTATTATCTTTGAAATTGTACATTTTTAACACATTTTATGTAAGAGTGTTTAACTATCAGCAGTATTACTGTACGTTCATATATTTATTAAGCTGGACATGGGACGTCAAGTCAAGAGCGATGCATTGTGGGATTTGGTGCATTAGGGGATACAGTACTTTACATTACATTTACTGTGGCAGATGCTTTAATCAATGAAGAATAATTATCTGTATTTTTACATCAGAAATGGGTTGTATACTATTCAAAACACAGCCTAGTATTGCAATTAATGCACTGAAAAAAAATCAGCAGTGCTAAGTGCAACTTTAATCAAATTGGTTATGCAAGTCAATTGAGCCTACTATTAAGTTTTTTACTAATATATAGTTGACATCAGTGTTGGGGTAACGCGTTACACGTAACATGCATTATGTAATAATATTACTTTTCTGAAGTAACAAATAAAGTAACAAATTAATTTATAAATACAAATTAATATTTAATATTTGTGAATACAAGTTAATTTCGATGTAATTAATTAGATTTTTATAATTATGTACTAAATTAAACTAAACATAGTCGCGTGGAATTACGCAATCTATGTGTGCACATCTGAGCGGGAACAGTTTGAGTCAGAAACGGAGATGGCAGTCCAGAGCTTGACATTTTTGCGATGAAAATATGCAATTCTACATAAAGACCTTCTCAGTCTGCAAGGCCTGAAAGAGATCAAGCCTCAGCCAAGTAAGAAAAAGTAACTTAAAAGTAACGCAAGTATTACTTTTCATTTGAAAAAATTTGGGAGTAACTTAATATTGTAATGCATTACTTTTAAAAGTAACTTTCCCCAACACTGGTCGACATAACTTATAAACAAGTTGAAGTTATTTAACTTAATTTGTTAAGTTAAAGTTAAACAAAAGCAAATATTGATATGGGTCATTGTATGAAATTATTTGATTCTCAGTTTGACTTTTTTCTTTAAAACCAACAAAAACAAATATTCAACCAAAAAGGCTTTGATGCAAAGAAATCAACAATATCTTACATCCCATATCAACAACAAAATATTACTAGATGGTACAAGAAAATACATTCATAACACCA
This sequence comes from Paramisgurnus dabryanus, assembly GCF_030506205.2. Lineage (NCBI taxonomy): Eukaryota > Metazoa > Chordata > Actinopteri > Cypriniformes > Cobitidae > Paramisgurnus > Paramisgurnus dabryanus. The sequence continues at coordinate 8,421,400 of NC_133358.1, read as the reverse complement.
AAACTTGGTTTAACACCACAATGTAACACCAATGACACGATGTAACACAAATGACAACATTAGAATATAATAATAGATAATGTATATGATAAAACGTATAAACTTTCATAAAATTTTCCATCTTGTTTTGTTTTTATGCTTTTATGTTGGTCAGCTAAAGGAAGTACTCATTAGAGAAGTAACACTAATGACGGTAACACAATTGATGGTAACACCAATGACAATTTACAGAAAAAAACTAATATTTTAACAAAATGGCTGCCATTAGCCATGTGCCATTTCATCAGAGATGTAACAATCACATACTTATATAGTATAATGTATTTTTATGTAAAGATCTGAACACTCCCAGCTATAAAAAAAAAAAAGAGTAACACTAATGACATCCAAAAAACTTGCCTTCCTCCACTGCACTTCTTCCACTGACCTCTTGACCCATGAAACACTTCAAAGAGCTGATGCATTGTTTCAAAATAAAAGTGCTTTGGGTAGGGTAGCACCAATGACATAAATTGGTGGAAAAAAATATTTATTTGATATTTTTTATATTAATAGTGTATTTTTTACTATTTCAGTGTTGTAGTAAATTCATACAGGGTTAAAGGTAAATGTAAATTAGATTTGTTTTATAAAAACATGGTTTTAAATAATAAGGGACAGGGCAATTTTCAGGAACAGACATTTAAAAAAGTTAAAAAATAAAAAAATAAAAAAATAAACTCTCTCATAATTTTAAGGACAGTCTATATTTATTAAATATATATCATTATGGGATTATTGGGTCAAATTAAATGATTAAGGGGTCTGCAAAAGCAAGGGACAAGCATTTCCACCTTTTTTGTAGAATGACCCGACTGATGTTTCTTACCAGCACATGTTTTTCTACAAGACATTCATGATAGTACAAAACAAGAAATTACAACACAATCTAATGGCAATTCAAACATATTTTGCGAAGTGGCTAATTCGTATCAATTTGTACAACCACATTCATACATTTTTGTATGGTTTGCTTTCACCTACTTTGTAGGAATTTGCCAACTTGTAAAATATGTACAAATCAGGTTGGCACTGATTGTGGTTGCTTTTTAATGCCTAAACAATGATACAAAAAAAGTAAAGGCATTTTCAAGCACTTAAAATAATCCACATGTTCAGCTTGCAACGTATAATGGAAAGGACCCTGAAACATTTGTTTTAATGGACATTAACACAAAATGCCTTTTCTGAGAACATTCATAGCTTGTCGAGAGGTGAAAATGGCAGAATTGCTCTAGTTATGCACTTTAATTCTGATGGTCTGAGCTCTGCGGGCAGTCTCTGTATTCTCAGGTCGACTCTTTGCAGGTATTTGCTGTATTAAGTGCTGGAGGGCCATCAGTGATGTCTGACTGACTGCACCATTATCTCAAACATAGTGTTATTTTGGCCAACACGGATTTCCAACGATTTCTTTCTTGTTATTGAATGCAATTGTATTTATATATTTATTATGATAAATGAGAATAAACTAAAACTACAAGGGCACAGGCAGCGGTCCAAAAGAGCCCAGATTTGGTTTTACAACACAGCAGAACAAAGCAGCCACTGGAAGTATCTTACGAGACATCCGAGAGGTTTCTAATAGCCACGGCATCTAGCCAAAGTGCTACGGAGAGATACAGATAAAGAAAGCGTTCGAAACCGGTCCTCTGCAGAGATAACTGACTTATTTGTGCTATTTTCTCCACAAGCCTCACTCTCCCATAAGGCTTCAAAACTAAAATAAGGAAAGTTTGGCCCTTGTTTTCTTCTACAGAGATAAAGAGAGTTAAAGCACCACATAAACGACTTTTCATAATAGAGACTGTGGTTAAACCTTTAAGCTCTGTGGGAATTGTCCTCTAGTTGCTGTCTTTTTACTTTGTTCATTATGTTCAAAACATATTTCCAGGATAATCTCAATTGTGTTCCTTGGAGTTTGTGCATAAAATGTACACGTTTTTTTGTAAAGACAGACATAGAATAACAACACGTTGACAGCATCTAAAACGGAAAACGCTTTTATGTCTGTACAACTTTAGGCAAGGCAAGGCAAGTTTATTTGTATAGCACATTTCATACACAGAGGTCATTCAAAGTGCTTTACATAGAAATGAGAAAACAAAAAATCAAATATACATGAATTTTAAATATCAATTAAAAGAAAATAAATGTGATTTTAATAAAAACTGTTTAAATTTTAGACATATACTCTGATTAGAGATGCATAACAATTAATCACGATTAATCTATAGCAGAATAAAAGATTTTGTTTACATCATATATGTGTGTAAAGTAAACTGTGTATAATAATTATGTATATATAAATATGCACACATGCATATATAATTTTAAGAAAAAATTATATATTAAGTATTTATATTTATATATAATATAAATGATACGTAAATATACAAATGTATATTCACATGTAAACATTACTTAAATACTGTATATACATGCATGTGTGTGCATTTATCTATACAAAGTTATTATACACAGTTCACACACACATATATGATGTAAACAAAAACTTTTATTCTGCTACAAATTAATCGCGATGAATTGTTATGCATACCTAACTCTGACGATTGAAATTGATGAGATGTTTGAGAAAGTGACGCTGCAAGTGAATAAGTTAGTAAGATCTTTCAATGGTCAATTTGAATCTATAAAGAAAACTAAGATGGCAATAATAACAGTGGAAAGAGGTGAATGTTTTGTAAAGCTGACTATGAATAACATCAAATCTCAACATTTCATAAATCATTTTGGTAACAACTTTTGCATTTGTTTGCATCTAAGTTCTGTCCAGTGTTTACAAATCTCACAAAATACAAAAAATTCCCAAAAAATATCAGATTGGTTAATGGCAGGGTGCATGATTTTGGAAAAACACTTTGGTAAAGGGAGTCGGCCGAGTAGCCAATCAGCAGTAAGGGGCGTGTCTACTAACAGACATCGTTGCCTGGGTTGCATATGTGTGGGGCGGGTCCATCAAAAGAAGGTCCAGATTAATGGTAGAGGCATGTTTGTTTAAGTAATTTCAAAAATCCACATTGGCTTTCAGAGATCATCACGCCTTTAAACCAATTAAAATTGATATTAAAATCATCCTGTGATTTAAAATTAAACTGAAAGAAAGTTTGTACTCTTTTTTGGCCTGGTTTCATAGACAAGGCTTAGCTTAAGCCAGGCCTAATTTGAGCTTAATTGGGATATTTTAATCACTTTCATAAAAACGATTTTCCTGGTGTGCATTCTGAGACAAAACAATGGGTTAGATATGTTCAATTATATCACGGTTGAGAAATGTTCTACGCGTGTGCATTATTTTTCGATAAACACACACCTAAACTGTCAAATGTCTTAAAACAACCACCAGAGGAATGTCTGTGGTAACTGTGATATAAGCAGAATAATTGACTCCGGTCCTTTGAATCATTTGAAAATAGTGCACATCCACGCTTTTTTTTTTCCGAATAATTCAACGGCCCGTCGTCAATTATTCCTTACTTACGACAGCTCAAACATTTATTTTAGGCTTAAGCCATTTAAGTTTTAAAAGCTACGTCTGTCAAACACAATGCATTTTTGCTAGACTTGCACTTAAATGAAAATACCAATGACATCATATTGTGACAGCGTTTCTAACATCTCTTTTGAATCTCTCATGCAGACCTCTGTAAATGACTGACTCTGGCACGCTGTTGCTGGGCAGAGTGCATTGTCGTAGTCTCTTAAAGAAAATGAAAAAATACTAATGCTTCACTTTAGCCATGCACACAAAAGCCAAAGGCAAAAGCGTGAAAGCAAGGCTTTCTAAAGAAAACATTTGGCATTGAGAGGAAAGCCAGGCTGACTGTACCCGTGATATGTAGTAGTGTAAGGAGAGAGAAAGACGGCTATGGATTTTAATCCATTCGTCGATAAAGGTCACTACTCCAAAGGGTTTTATTTCTCTGCCACACATCAAAGTGTAAATCCGCTGATTGCCGCCGATGAATGGGGAGACAACAAGGCTGGGTTTGTGGGTCGTTTCTATGGCGCAGTGTGTGGGGAGAGGGCCCGTAATGCGCAGGTTTTCTATCAGGGGCCCCCAGATCAATGGGCTGCCTGACCTTTGCATTGTGTTCCCGGCTTTGCCCGTGATGTCATGCCATCTATCCGCCGCTCTTCTTAAAGGGCCGGGAGAAAGGGAGGGCACGGTCCCACACTGTCATCCCTCCACGAGACTGAAAAGAAAGCATTATCTGCAAATATAACCACCTGAAACTGCACAAACAACTCGTGGCATTATTTGCTGCATCTTTAAAAGATTCGGCGTGCCGCAATTTACGCTGACGTCGTAATCTGCGTTGAAGGTCGACGTCTGTTTAGATGTGGAATCTCAAAATATTACACCCTAATGATATGACAAGCATTGAGATATTAAGATGCAAAGTATGGGTTTGAAAGCGCCTCGGCACAAGTCGTTAATCAAATAAGGCCAATGGCCTTTTTAAGATGTTTGTCAGGGATTGATCTGCCTTTTGAGTTAATATACGCCGGAGCAGAACTTAAGAGGATAAAAGGGGCGAGCTTCTTATTGTTCAGCGCTGAAAGCTCCTCTTTGTAGTAGAGAGGGCCGATGGCAGCTGGTAGGGTCCTCTCCGTTCATTGAAGATAGAGAACTTTCTCAGAGTAGCCAAGTGCATTGGAATGGAAATCTAAAGAGGTAGGCGTGAACCATTTGTTTAGCCATGTTTGTGTTTGCTGTCAACATGTCTGTCTGTTTTGTGAGGCTGCCGCATTTGCCTTCACAAAGTGAATGCGTGCGTGTCCACCCTTTTTAGTTTCAGACATAATCGGGGGGATCCGGGCAGCGGCGCTGTAAAGGAAAAGACTCGCCTGAGCCATCTACGCTTCTTTGCAATAGCGACAGATGTTGTAATTGCCAACTGATGGATGGGACGTGGAGGAGGTCATTATGGCCGGAGATCCATGGAACGGGTTAACCGATGACTCGGAAAAAGAGGAACGGGCCTGTGCCACGGCTGGACGGCCGGACGTTCTCTGGAAGCTGAGAGATTGATAACGGCATCGGCTGCGTGTCGAGAAGTGACTTGAGTTTCGGGACCCTGGCGGGGTGAGGAGATGGGGTCACGGTATGGAAAGGGGTGCGTGATATGGTCAGCCCTTAAATTAGACAGGCCCTCCCCCTATTGTGCGCGGAAACACACACAATACTCTCGCAGTCTATTTGCGCAGACAGCGATTATCACGCTCAAGAGTGCAATGACTAAAATTAAAAGCAGTTTGTTAAACTTGAAGCTTATATGTTTGAGACCAGGGGCTTGATTTGTGCCGGCACAAGCTGGAATTGCATCCGGCACCTATTTTAATGGTTCCCCCACCTCATATTGTATGTCTTTGAAAGAAAGAAACTTTGTGAAAAATGTTTCGGAAAAAAATCAAGTGCAGTGATGAATCATTTTCTATCAAGGAAGAGAGTTTTATTTTATTTCTATCTTAAGTTACTGAGAAACATATCAACACTGTAACTCTATATCAAGCAGTGTTGAAACAAAATAAAAGTAGTTAATAATTAAAAAATATATAGATATAAATTAAGTTTTAAATGTGTATGAAGAGTTCAGATGCGTCTGACATGTTTTCTTGTAAATTAGCATTTTTTATTAGACTCTTAATGCCAACAAGCCCGTATTGCTGAAAGTCCTGAGGCCGGGATTAAGCAGATTTGAAGAAAAGTATTTAAAGCAAGATGTATAATACAATAAATATTATTATCTTATTTGTGGCGTTTAGCGGCTTTTGCATCTGATCTCCTCATAGGTAATAGATCAACTTCATCATTTTTGTGTCACTAGTGTCATAACACCGAATAGCAAAAAAGTCTGGCAATCAAATGGCCCCGCCCAAATCACATGCCATTGGTTGAGTCAGTGTTGCTATGTTGTGCTGATTGGGATCCTCAAACAGAGCAATGTTTTGATAAAGAAATAATGCCATGCAAAATTGATTGTGTTTATTCAGAAACAGGACAATCTGTTGCCAAACTTTTCAGCGATTAGACAAAATATTAATTGGTCTCCAACAGACGTCATTCACAATTATAAGTGGAATAACAAAACTATCTGTGTGCGCCTGAGTCAATTTTACACGTATACTTATTCTCTTCTTAATAGAGTGAGAGAGAGAGAGAGAGAGAGAGAGAGAGAGAGAGAGAGGGGTCTATTCTCTAGGGGCACATTCAGGGTCATTTGAGTTTGTGTCACAGTTACACAGGGTGTCACTCCACACCAAAGTGAATTGTCAGTTTGTTTATACAAGCTGTGGGATTGCGTAAGATGTTTGCTCCCCCTGAACGCTCCCCAGAGGTCAATTAGGACAGATGAGCTTTTCTCTGCACAAAGGAAACTGGTGGCCTTACAGCAGTTAGGGGAGGCACATAATTAACAGTTATAAAGTACTTTGGTTTGTTAATTGAATTTGTTAATCCTTTTCTCCGTGATCTTTAGCTGAAGGGGGGTATTATAGGAACCCTCTTGTACTTTCACAAGCGTGAGGGCTCGTCTTTAACTTGGAACGATCCAATGAAAACCAATATCTCCAGAACGCCTTTCAAAGACGAAAAAGAAACTATTGGACGGCGAGGGAGACGATTTTTAAGTAGCATTAGAGATTTTTAATTAAGAGGCAGAACAGAACATAATTGGTCAGAGGTTGCTCTTTAAAAGTCTTTTGTAAATGCCTTCAGAGCAGTCTTAAATTTTGAAACATAACAAAATATATTAGATGATACAATGTAGTGCTATTGCTTAGTGTCCTTATTTTTTTTTTTAGGTTTAATGCACAGAATTTATGATGAATTAATCTATTTTAAAAATGTCATAAAACTGGGGCCCCTGGGTACATCTCACAGCCCTCAAATGGGACACGCCCCCTTTTGAGAACCACTGCTTTTAAGAACAAGACACAAATTGTTGATACAGTATAGTAATAGCACACAACTTTCAAAAATATGAGTTATATGGTACATGTACGCATTTGGCAGACATTTTAATTCAAAGCGACTTACAGTGTTTTCAATATTTACCGTACTTAATTTTTTCTCATTGTGTGCTCTATAGGGATCAAACCTATGACCTTTGCACTACTAATGCATTACACAACCAACTGAGCTACAGGATCACAAATATGAAGAGCTCAGATGCAAAATCCGCAAAACGTCATTTTTAAAATATACAAAAACAATCCTCGTCAAAGTAGTGTTTCAAGGATTTCAAGGATATTTTCCATGTGGTGACGTATATCTGAGTGAAACCGGCTTCTGAAATGAAATAAAGGTAGGGCTGGACTTGAATTTGTCCATCATTTGAAGTTGGGTCAAGTGTGTTCGAGATCATCCGGCACTGTGCAGTCCGATCGGCGAGGTTTGCCGCTTGCAGTCGAGAAAGGAGCTGAAGATGAACCCGTCGAGTCGGACACCTGCTGCTTGCTGTAGTGAAGTGTGCGCTGTGTATATCTAATATTTTAATTGCTGCTTATACTGTATGCCTGAAAATAACGATAGAGTTTGATATTTTCATTTGTATTTTATTACACGACAGAATATAACATATGTATGCATATTAACGTTTTTTACCTGTAAGATAAACATAAATGTATAATGTTTATTAGTGGAACTGAAGGTTGGATTAAACTTGAAACACACATGATCGTTGTCATCAGTGAGGCGACCAATCACGAAGAGATCGGCTGCACGGGCTGAGCCAGCCGGCTACTCTCAAAACGGTCTCGCTTTACTTTAAAACCATGCGTCTCAGTCACATTCCTGAAGCGCCAGCTCAAGTCGGACAAAATTACTAACCGGCATGCACTGCTTCAAGTCAGCTGCCAAATGGTCTGCAAAGCACAAAGTCGAAAAATACTAACCGGCATGCACTGCTTCAAGTCAGCCGCCAATTGGTCTGCGCAGCACGAAGTCAAACACATCTAGAGGAGGTTTGCGTTTTTGATTAAAGATATGAGGGCACATAATATTTTTTTTAATAATGAAGCTCACATATAAGTCATTTGAAAAAAAAAAAAACACAATATTACAAAACGAATTACAGTTTTTCATTATTATTAATATTATTTTCATGGCGACTTTAATAAAGCGACATGCACAAAATTGTTTTACAGGTGCAAAGAATTATGCTTTTGAAAGTTTCAGATAAGTATAGACAATCGATAAGAAAATGTTAATTTCAGAGTGTTTATGTGTTCATTTTATTTAGAGAAAAACTTGTTAAATATAAGTAAATTTATATACAATATATAAGTAAATAAAAAACCAAATATGGGTAACATATTTGGTGCAAATTGCTGCCACCTGGATTGACATTGCTCAGTGTGTCCCATCGGGTGAATAATTCTACATGCACGCTTGGGATCTTCACATCCACTAGAATACTTGGCCCAAATACAGGAAATACGTCATGTAAAGAGTCAAGTAGAAAGACCACAATTGTGGGTATTTGAATGCACCCTAAGTGTACACGTACAAGTGTGAAAGAGCTCTAATAATAGTTTGCCACATTGTTATAACCACACAACAGCTTTTTACTTTTTCACCATTTATATTTAATTTCATAACCGAGCCCCTGGCGTGAATTTATACTGCATGATGGAAGTGGACAGAATTTGCAGCTCCAGGCAGCTTAAAATGGATACGTGTTTAAAACAAGTTGATATAACGTTTACATTGTAGTTGGTTGCACTAAGTGAGCTATTTATAATGCAAACCTCCATTTAATAGAATACAAATGGTGCACTTTCACATTGAAGTCGTCTGTTATGTTACTGTATATGTTCTCATTAGTGGTGAAAACGTTCATCTCAGTACTTATGTACTTTTTTAAGTGATTGTGTAATGAAAAAATACTCAATGTGCTTATAAAGAGAGTTTGAACAGCTGGCCATTGTCATCTTTGGGTAGCACAGTGGTCACATGATGGGGCTTGACGAATCGTAATGCAATCGACAAGTAAGTCTTTATTTGCTTTTCATTTCATCTCATTTATATCTATCTTGCAAAAAATACCCTGATTTGTCATTTGATGTACAGTAATGTAAGTGTTAGATTTAGTTCTGAAAAGCACAGACCATTTTTTTTAACACATTTTAACAAACACAATGAAGACATCTATGAAGTTTTATTTCAGTTTTCATCTTATAATGTTTGTTTTAGTATCATGCTTTGTTACTCACTTTGTTAGCTAAAGAACATTGATTATTCATCTGCACGTGCATAATAAGCCACTCCTGTCTATAATAGCATAAGATCCATAAACTGCACCAATAAAAAGAGAAGCTTGACAAGATATATCCTCTCGTATCGCAAAAGAAACGTTGAAGCTTTGGAAGTGGGCCGTTGTCTGATACCATGTCCCCTTCCCGGCCCCCCTCGGTCCCTGTCTAGTGCATGCCATCCCATCAAAAGCTCTCTATCTATGCAATCCCTTAACAAATTATTCAAATGCGCCTGCCTATCTGCACACTTACATATGTTCACAGCTCCACTTGAAGCACAGGTTCGATCAAGCACTGAAATCCGGTGTATTGTGCATTGCTGCCCCCTTTTGCATCCATACACCTTTTGAACCTCAGCGCACACTTGTAATAAGTGTCCCATATGTTCTTGATCCCATTACATGAGTTTCACTGCGCAGACCAGGAGCTGGACATCCACCCAGATCAAGTCTGTCATGAGATTTCATGGATTTAACTATTGCCATATCTGAAAATTTGCACTATGCATCAATATGCATATAACATGGCAGGGCTCCCCGGGTCAGCCATGGCTATTTCTCATTAGTTTAGTCTTGCACCGTCTTTACGCTAGTGTACATATTTGCTTGTTGTATTCTTAGCACCTTTATATTAGCTTTTTAGCACATTAAACACGCATCACAAGCCCAATTCACTGTCTGACAATTGAGTGGCAAGGGAATTTGACGTCTTTACACTTCCTGTGCTTCTGCACCTCTGACAAGGGTTATGATTATGAAGTGTAATTTTGGGTTTGTTCACATAAGCATGTGCTTACGCCCTTAGCCATGTCACACGACTTATGATAAAATGTGATACAAATTAGCTGTAGTTCATTATGGTTACATAAAAAAGTTTTAATTTTTACTGTATAATAAGGAAGTTTTTTCCTTGAAATTCACCCAACCTATTGATTTACTTCTTTAGCTGGACACAAATAAAGAATGACTAATAAACTAATGTGTCACTTTATGTTTATACAGGATTCTTAACATGTTGAACCTTAAAAAAGCACAAACATGCATCATAAATCATAATCTAAATGGGTTTTATAAAAGCACAACAGTGGTTTATTTTATTTTCAACTTATTTAGCAAAACCAAAAATAATCACTTATCAAAAATACGTTTTTTTGTCCTGCATTTTAACGTTAAGATGTATGGTTTTGTATTTATTTATACAAATATTTATCTATTGCTACATTTTAGAAGACATACATTGAGCCACTTGAAGACATTTGGATAAGATTTCATGATGAATTTTTAAATTAATGTATGTTCTGAATGTTGAGTTCCATAATAGGACATACAATACTGTAAAAAGTAATACCTAGATCTAACTTATAAAAAGTGAGGCAAGTGATTGCATGGGAAGTTTTAGGTGGAGTCAACTTGCAACTTTTTTTAAGTATAATAAACACTGTAATATGCAACAAAATTAAGTTAACTAATAGTTCTACTCTGTTAGTTTAATTTACTTTTCTTGGTACAAGTAACTTTTTATGGTTTGTTGTTGTTTCCATAAACATTGATTTAGACTTAATTTTTCTGTGAAATGAGGGTACAAATTGTTTATCCAAAAAATGCGCCCACCCAATTTTGTTTTGGGCAGCTGTAAAGCGCGACATACTTCAGTATGCAGTGTATGCACAAGCACCAGTCTTCTGAACAATGGTAACTACAAAACTTAAAAGAAGAAACAGAAACTCTTCCAAATCTCGAAGATAAATGAACATTAAAAACTAACAAGTATTTCTTTTTAGTGAAAAATATACATAAAATAGAGTTTAAATTCATATTATACTCTCCAAATGCAGTCCCGTGCAAAGCATGCTGGGAACTATGAGTCCACTAGGTAGTTAGTTATGTTTAATTATAAAATCACGTAGTTTCAACACAAAATTATTAAGTTAGTTTCCTTCTTACAAATTTAAGTGGATTATACATGATAAAGCGAAGTTGAATTTACTCAATGATGTGTTCATTTAGAATGACTCAAATTATTAAAATTATTCTGTTATTTTAACTCATATTTTGATTAAAAAAAAAAATGTAACACAGTTTACTTATTTTATTTAGTTAAATCTACTAAAGCACAGAAACACTTTTTACAGTGAATGATGGAAATATGGTATATTTATTTATTAATTAATTTATTTTGTTGGTGTTCAACTGAAGAAAGGAAGTCATCTACATCTGGGATTGCATGTGGGTGAGTAAATAATATGAGATACAATGTTTGGGGGGGTAAATTATTCTGTTAAACATCCAAAATAACCCTCAACCCAAACTAGACATGTAATGTTATCCTGATAATCTTGTAAATAACAACAAGATTTGTTTCCTTTCTGACATTTTACATTGAAAGAAGTTTTGCTACAGGAGCCACTGGTATATTACTATATAAAAATGGTCAAAAAAAATTCCTAGCTGTCACTCATGCTTCCTTTTCAATATCTATACCTTTGCACCTAAATAGTTCATATTTATACCTCAGTGGTACATATGGGTACCAAATGTAAAGTTGTGGACAAAAATATTAGCCCCCCTGGTAAATATGAGCAAAGAAAGTTTCTCCTTTTCAGCTTCAATTAGAAAATTCACGAAAATCCAATGTTTCATTGATAAAAAATATTTTGCATGTTTTTTTCTCAAATAAACGTTGGCCACAATTATTCCCCCCTCATTTAACCTTCATTTGCAAGAATAACAGCAGAGTCCTGTATTATAATATCTGATTGAAGTATTCATGTCAAGTGATCTTAGATTATTCCTGCATACATAATTTCTCCAAACCCTTCATATGTTGCTGCTTTCTCCTCTTCAGTCATTTGCTGCATGGTTCAGATCAGGGAACTGGGATGACTATGGCAGAACCTAGAACCTTTTTGTGCTCAGTCACCCATTTTTTGTTGATTTTGGACAGTCTGTGATTTTGATGTTTGTTTTGAACCAATGTCTTGTTGAAATATTTAACCATGACCCATTATAAGATTTCTAGCAGAGCAAGTCAGGTTTTGACTTTTCTATCTGTTGGTATTTGATATAATCCATGAAGCCATATATCTGAATAAGATGTCCAGGACCTCTGGTATAAAAGTAGGTTCACAACAATAAAGATTCAGAGGTATATTTCACTTTTACATCCATGTGTTTCCCTCAAAGCCATATTGTGCTCTTGGTGCCTAAAAACTATTTTATATTTTATATGGCTGCAGAACCCAGTTATGTTTAAAGTCCCAGTACAGCAATTGAATATACTGGAGTTTGTTTTTGCATGAGAGCAGATGATTTGTTTCTTAAACTGTGTCCCAAACAACTTGTGGTAGTGGAGGTGCTGTTTTCCTTTATACATTTTTAAGCTTTCTGACCGTAAGATTCAGCAGATTTCTGAAGTTCTTCATTTGTGATCCTTGGAAAGTTCATTATTTGTCCATTCAGATTATTCTCCTTGCTGAAAATTAAGATGATATAGACACACGTCCTCTTTCAAGAAGATTTGCAACATCTCCAGTTGATTTAAACGTTTTTGTTATTGCCCTGATTGTTAATGTTCCTATGGTATAACTATTTCCTTAAAGGGGACATATCAGAAGACTTTTTGAGATGTCAAATAAATCTTTGGTGTCCCCACAGTGCATATGTGAAGTTTTAGCTCAAAATACCATCTAGATAATTTATTATATCATATTAAAAATTCCACTTTGTAGGTGTAAGCAAAAATGTGCCGTTTTGTGGTGTGTCCTTTTAAATGCAAATGAGCTGATCTCTGCACAAATGGCAATGCTGTGGTTGGATAGTCCAGATTAAGGTGCAGTATTATCTCCTTCTGACATCACAAGGGGGCCAAATTTCAATTAGCTATTTTTCACATGCTTGCTGAGAATGGTTTACCAAAACTAAGTTAATGGGTTGATCTTTTTCACATTTTCTAAGTTGATACAAGCACTGGGGATCCAATTATAGCACTTAAACATGAAAAAAGTCAGATTTTTATGATATGTCCACTTTTTATTTTGTGTAGCTCAACAATCTTTTGCTGCACATCAAGACTATAGTCTATGTTTTACCCATTGTGATAAATGATTAAGGCGATCTGGGCTTTGTGTTACTTAATATTTATTCCCCTGCGAAAGAGAAAGTCATGACTGGACAACATCATGTTTCTAGTCACCTTGGTGTGCTAAGAAATTTTTATATCAATGGGAATATCCTTGAGAGATATTTTACTCATAGAAATGTCTAGGGTGTCAATAATTGTGTCCAGTGTGTATTAGAGAAAAACATTTATTTAATAACGTAATTGCCCCCAGTTTGATTTGTATTACAATAAAAAATGGCATTTTTGTGTTTAAAGCTCAAAATAAGAAACATTGAAGATTTATTTTCACAGCTTTCTTTGCTCATATTTACCAAGGAGGCTAATATTTATGTCCAAACTGTATATCTCTACCTAATTGGCTTGAGACCTTTTCTGACAGTGAATGTAACATGGAGATAATCCAAAAGTAAAAAAAATATATTATTCTCTTGTGATATTTGGTTACTGATTATATTTACAAGTATGTCATTTGCAATGCTATATTTTTTTAAATGTGCTTGGATCTAGAGTACTGTTTGCTGGACCGCACGTTCATTTGAGGAATGGTATGCAGTTTTTGGATTTAGACTCTATTTGATCAGCTCGCAGGTTGTTTATTTGCTAAAAAAGATTGAGAGAGGGAAAAATAGATGATCTTTGATTGCATGGTAATCATGTGATTTTTTTTCCCACTCTCTCCTTGTTGGAATGGGTTAATTAGACTGAGCGTAAATCATAGGCACACCTGTTACGCTGCTCTTGTTAATCTGGACTACACACACACACACACACACACACACACACACACACGTACACACATTCACACATATCCATCCCTCTACCAGGCCCGAATTAGACATCATGCAATTAAACCCACCTGTCTCACAGTACAGAATCTTCAAATGAGAGACTCAGGAGCACTCAAGTGTCGCCTTGTTTATCAATGTCATTTTTTCCTACAACTGTACACAGATTGTACGTTGAAGGGTGAGCAAGTCATTATTCACTGAGACTTTGCTGTACATTTTCTTCACTTAAAGCAACTTCCGAAGCGTTGTTTACCTTTAGCAGTGCATCTGGTTATTTTCTCAGTTTTTGTATTCTCCAGAAAGCAAACCCTAAGATTTGCTAAATCCTATGTCTAGCACTGAGTTACATAAAAATAGTTTGTTACTAGGCATTACTTTAGGGTTGGGAACCAAGAACCTGTTCTCATTCAGATCCGAGTGCTTGTTATAAAATTTTGTCAATATATTTTGGAGGTTTGCATTCTTCTATTGAAGACATAACCTGTAACCTGTACAAAAAATAAATAAATAAACAGACATCGGCTTTGGGTCGGCCCATTAAGGCAGATGCCATGCTTATCTGTTTGCACATGCATGCTTTCAAGATTATTTGCAACTAGTAGATTTCACATCGGAAAGAGAGTTGTGCATGTATTTTCCAACCTACGCATGTACAGTACGTTCATTCTATGAACCACTGCGTCAAGGATTTTTGGACCCAAATGAGATGGCATGTGAAATGAGGGCCTCTCGGTGACTCCCACTGCGAGCAAAGATGGCAGGCGGCGAGAGTCCTGAAAAATGTAATTAAACGAAGATAAGATTAATACAATCAGTGTTTGGAATGACAGAAAGGTGGTTGTCACAGTGGCGTTTGAGGGCCCCAGGCCTGAGTGGAGCTTGGGCCCAGCAAAGGGGTGAGGGGTTCTGGGGTAGCGGAGGGCTGCTGGGATTGAGCGCCTTCAGGTTGAGGCAGTCCTGTGGTTTGAGGGTTTAAATTAGCGGTGAAAAGACAATCCCCATTAGGAAGGATTAGGGGCCTGCTGGCAGCTGACGGGGCCCAGGCGCTAAAACTGGCAGGGGCATCTGTCGCTCTGCACCCTCGGCTACACGGCAAAAGTCAGTCACAGTCACTTTCTGAAGCACGGATGAAAAATATAGTTTTAGTTTTATCATTTACAAACGCTATCTCATGGTATTTCATAAGTATTTTACATTTTATTAAATTGGTGGTTAATAATGTTTTCATCCCATCTGCATTCAACCCATTTCCGGTTGTGTTTAGGGTGAACCTTCATGTATGCTTTTTCTAATAATCGCATGTTTCACATTGTATAAATGAATATCTTGTAAAACAACTATGATTTCCTCTATGATCAGGTTCTGTCCCTAAATGAGAATTCATCTAATAATGAAAATTCTATCATTATTTCCTCACCCATATATTGCTTAACTTTTTTCCAGCCATTGACGAGTTATCTTGTCAATTAAGAGAAAACATTTGCATAAAAAATGTGTTTCTACAAATTTTTTATGTAAATCTGCAATATATTCTAGAAGGCGGACTTACCCAATTTATTAAAAAATGAAGCCAAAACGTTATTTAATAATTTTAAACTCTGTGTATGTTTTGTTAATCATTCTGAATCTGATCTCTAACAAAATTCCTTCACAAAAATGCAATTATTTCAGCTTTTTGCTAAAATTTTTATTATTTATTATATTTAAGAGTTTATAAGCAGAGAAAAAATATAGATAGGATGAAATGTTTTTTTTCCCATTTTGTTTGTTTGTTGTTTCTTTGAAAGCAGGGGGTCTGTTCTTTCATTTGATATATTTGTATGTTTATATATTTTAGAAGAAAATTTTAATGGAAGACATTTTGCAAAAAATTTTTGAAAATCACAAAAAAAGCTGCTGGGCTTTTTTTATCATCGATAAATCCATCGTATGTCTTCAGAAAAGTTTTTGGGATTTTACTAACTGAAAAAAAAATCCTCAAAACTAAACCACATTTTTTCATTAGCAATACGCTAGCTCAGCTTTATTCGAAATAGTGTTGTTTTTTCAGTAGCTAGCAGTAAATGTTTTCCAAAAAGTAGCAGTGTAGCATGAAACTGCGTGGCTGTTTTATATACATGTACAGCTGCTCATTTAACAGATGCTTTTATTTAAAGTGACTTACAAATGAGGAAAAATGCAAGTGATTCATTATAAAGGAGTCAATAGTATTACTAGTGCTGAATTCCTCATTTCAAAAGTATCAAAAAGTGTATAGCATAATAAACAATGCACTGTATGCATATGCAACTCTTAAAATCTGAGCTTGTGGTAATATTCTTACAAAAAGTATAGTTGTAGTTTAAGGAAGTGTAACTTACTTTACCATATCAGTCCTTGGAACTTATTTACAAATTAAGCATAAAACAATTCATATGTGATATGATTTATAAAGAATTTACACAGCAGAAACAGCAGAAAGGTTCATTTTGCATTTTATCTACTTTAGGTCTTTGGCCACAGACGGAGAGCTTCTAATTGCCATTATCATCCCCTCCCTTCAAACTAATTTAAATACAGAGCGCTCAGGTCCTGAGGTGAGCTGTTATGGTGAAGCTATGCCCCCATCGCCAGGGTCTCTCGCTCTGAGTTTCTCCGACCAACTGCTGCCTAACAACGCTTTCTTTTTGTTCCCCTGGTTCGAAAGGCAAGCGTGAGCAAAATGGCTTCAGAATCCGATTAAAACAATCTCCTTGTCTTTTGATTAACGTTTATTTGCATGATAATAAACGCAAGACGATAAGACGTTGGAGGCTAAGACTCGGGCCTTCTTTGCCTTGTTTCATGCCCAAGATTTTTCCTGGTGCTTTTTTCCCTGGTGTTCCCAATGTGCCTGTCTCTCCGTCCAGCTGTGTGGATTGTCTTAAATGTGTTGTCTCTTGCACGGTAACTCGCTAACAGGAACTTTAAGAGGCACCTCCTGCCGTAGCGAGAACCAGGATCAACGCAGGAGGAGACGACAATATCTCCACGGAAACAGACCGATGACAGCCTCCGTGTCATGGGGAGATGGCGTTGAGCTTTAAAGATCACGCCGTGCACCCGGCTCCTCCATCTACCCAACATGCATCTGTGCGTGAGAGTCCATCTCGAGGACTCTTAATGAAATGAACCGAAACCACCACTTCATATCGCCATTCGTTATCGCTATACAGTTGCATTATAACAATGCAACTTTGTGTTGCTATCAGAACAAAGCGCTTGTGGCACAGCAAGTGTGTGTGTGTGTGTGTGTGTGTGTGTGTTGTGAGCTGAGAGACGAGCGACAGGGGATATCACCACTTGGTTTTTCTGCAAAGCTCCAGAGAGAAACATGCCTCAAGCTACCATCATGTAACAGACAAATGAAGAAGGGGCAATGTGTGATCTCTGCAAATTTGCTCTCTCTCTCTCTCTCGTTCTATCACTTTTCTTTTTTCTTTTTGCTCTTAGCTTCGCTCCCTCACCACAATGCTTGACTCTCAAGTGGCACAGAAATCAAACAATTAGCAGGAGGGAAATAAAGGTCTTGCTTTGCCCTCTGGCACTTGTAAACATGGCAACCATGTTTGAAAATGTTGCCTTTATTATCCAGGTTTTGACTAACTCTCCCTCTTTTTCTCTCCCTCTCTCTCTCTCTCTCTCTTTCTTCCTCTAGTTTCTTTATGTCTTTGAATTTTTGACCTTTTTAATTCTTGTATACTTTTTTATCATTATTATTATTTGAAATCACAAAGCAAAACATCATTAAATTTGCCTTTTTTCTGTCAAGTCTTTCTCAGTTTGTTATTAATGTGCATGTTTGTGCAGTAATGTTTTAAACATAACATTTAATGCATTCTCGTTAACTTATGTACAGTAAATGGTAAAAAAGTAAACAGCATAATGTTAAACTTTAACAAACAGATAGTTGTGTGAGATATTTTGGAGCCGGTCTTTGGGGTTCAGTTAGACTATAGAGAAGTCTGTCTAAGTGAGTTTCCTAACCCTGGGACTCCCTCACAGCGAGGAGGTAGCGTGTACATAAAAGAGCAGGTCACATCTGAAACATTGCACGCGGGACTTTGAACGGGCCGTGGCTTAATGCTACATGCTACAAAATGGACTGAGACAAAATATATATGTGTGTACAGGACCAAACAACATTTTTTACTCTCAAAACGAAATTTCGAGGAAATTGTTTCTTTTTTTCTTTTTAACCCATTTTTTCAACCTTTTTATTACAATACTAAAAAGTTTCTAGTAAAGGGCATATTTGCCTTCATCATAGTTTTTGATTTTTTTAAATATACTTTTTTGGCCTTATTGTTTATAAAAAAGACTATATATCACATTATTTTCTGAGGTGCTTAAAAATATTTTTGTCATAAAGTGTTTGCTCGATTTGAAGCATTAAAAATGTTTTATCAAATATAATATTATTCATATAATATACTGCAAAATATGTAATGGCTATTACAAAATATAATAAAAGTTTGTTCTATAAATGTAAAGAGACATAAAATAAAAAAAGTAAAAATAATTATTACAAATTACCTAAAAAAAACATTTAAAACAAATAATAGTACAATTAAACAATTAATGGTTTAAAATGCTAATAATAATAATAATAATGTTAAAAATAAATGATGTTAAAAATCATAAATTACATTTATTGTAGTTTTTTAACATATCTCTTTTGCTTTTTGTAAACTTGCAGATAAACCTTGAAGGTCGAGATAGAAAAACTTAAAATAGAGTCTATAAAAATAATCAAATAGGACATTTGAGGATCACGGTATCTTTTGATGATCCGTACAAACACACATATTGCTAAAATTAGATTTGGTGAATAATACATTGATATTACTTGATAAAGAACAGAGATTGAAGATTTACCGCCATGGCCACGTACAAGTAATCGAATTCAGGATAGAGCTAAACTAGGCTTTATATCTCAATTTATGGAATGATAGATTATCACAGCCCAATGCATATGAGAGGATTTTCTGAGCGGGTATTACAACAGAAAGGCGTCCTCAACCCAGAACAGACTTTTGTTGAACATTGGAACAGTAACGCTTGAATCCTGTGCGTGTGTGTTGGACTACACTTATCCTAGGTGAGGTTTTGAGGGATTGTCTATATTGCGTTCCGACCGGAGTAATAAACTGCTTGCACCTCTGCTGTGTTAGGTTCATTTTGTAATAGCTTTGATCTTTCCAAGTGCCATCCCGGAAAATACAGTTGGTCATAAAATTAGCATTTCGTGATTGCGGCTGGAGCTGCGGGAAATGCCATAAAAATGCAGATCCGTCCAATTCGAACAGCAAACTGAGACCCTTCTATAAATTTCAAGGGAGAACAATTCTGGAGTTATCTCATAAAGGGGCGTACAAGAGGTCTGCGTTGTCTTAAAGAAGGGCTGGTGCTTCTATTTAATGTCTCTCTGAAAAACATCAGTGGAAAGAATATTTCCTTATGGTTTCGCCAGTTACAGCTAACCCGTTCACCGGCCTGACCTCTCCACGGTATCTCCACGCTCCGGCACTACCGTGAGAGGCCTGTAGTGCGAGCACAATGAGCATATATAAACTGATATATGCTCTGTGTTCTACTGCCCTCCAATGGCAGATGATATGTTTATAGCCCCAGCTCAGGACAGATAGTTATACCGGACAGCAGCAGGCCTGGGAGGGCTGCCCGCGCCCGGCCGAGAGCGTGGCCCTTCTCCTGCACCTGGTTAGGGAGCTCCAACCTCAGACCGCGATGCCAAAAACTGGGGTTTTTAATGCACATCAACTGCACTCCTGAGCCGAGACGTCACTTGCAGTGGGAACGAGTGCAAATCTTTTAACAGCGTCAAAAAACCATGTGCGATGGTGAAAACTGTCATAGGCCCGTCTATTCGTTTAGTTAAACATGCAAATACACGCACGCTCACACAGAAAGAAACTATTGCAGACAGTAAGCAGAGGCCCAGATGGCTGGTTCACAATGGTGGGGCAGGGCAGCCTTTGATAGGTTTGAGTGATTGATTTCAGGCTTGACTGGCTCTGATAGAGTCACCTCAGGAGGTGCCTGGCAACCACGGATTCTCTCCACAACTTTCCATTGAGGGCCCGGGGCCGGCAATCACACTGGATGCCCAGCT
Organism: Paramisgurnus dabryanus; assembly: GCF_030506205.2. Classification (NCBI taxonomy): domain Eukaryota; kingdom Metazoa; phylum Chordata; class Actinopteri; order Cypriniformes; family Cobitidae; genus Paramisgurnus; species Paramisgurnus dabryanus. The sequence goes on along the minus strand of NC_133358.1, from coordinate 8,401,021 downwards.
GACTTAGAGCCGTCCCCCTTTAAACTCAAATTGTGTCCAATCCTGCAACCGCTGGTCACAAACCTCTGCTGTCTGTGCTACATACTGCGCAAATTCTGGTAATAAATTGTTTTTTTTTTGTCACACGCTTGGCCATAAATGGGCAGAAACGATGTCATGTACTGGCTAATTATTTTATTTTAAAATATTCAAAGTATTTAAGTACCCTTACTTATAGTTTTACAGTAAACTAAACAATGGTTACTACAAAAGAACCATCATTGTGCTATATAAACTATGGTTGCTGTGTACCAAAAAAATGTAAATATTGCAATAATTTAGTATGATTGGATGGTTGTTTCTAAACTGTAAAATATCATGATATTTAAATATCGTGTTTTGTTAAGGCAGAATAAAGCTTTGCTGACTGCCAGTCCATGGTGTTTTAATTAAAAACAAGTAAATGAATTAAAACATTGATTCCTTGTCTCCTCAGGTTGCCGCACCTCTGAGGTGGTAATTGAAATGACATGGAGACGCTTGGCATCTTCTCTAACGGAGGGGCGTCGTATCCAGCGTGGCACCACGGCAGGTTTGGCCCGCCCGTATCCAGTAGCGGCTAACCGAGGGCGATACGTGCAGAGGACACAATGCACAATTCCCCCCGCGGCAATCTCTCCCACGCCTTCACATCGCTCTTTTTATTTCCCGCTATGACACTCTGACAACACTGTACAATCAATTAAGCGCTCTGAAACAGGCTTCTGATCCGCGTTCAAGGCGACGCTAGCGACTCCTCTTTCGTCCCTAACAGGGGTTAAACTCAACCATCACCCGGTAGGCCATCAGCTCAGATCACAAAGCGAGATGCATTGCGGCTCTAATTACATGCGTACGGGTCTTGAAAATCCAATTATGTTTGCACTTCTAATCACATAGCCTAATTGTACAAAGTAAATAAATCAAGGCTGTCCCTCGCCACTGCAATGGGATCACCGTACTAATAGCGACGTATTAATCACCTTGATCACATCAATAGCAGGCAGGTAGAGTTCAGCCGCTTTCCTCATTTGAATAATTAACATCTTAAAACTGTTTCTCCGTTTCCCTCTACATAATGCCGCATTTAATTGCCAGTTTATTTATGTGCCGAAGTCAAAGCCATGCATAATTTATCAGAGAGTTTTACACGTTTATGAAATTGTCTCGCCGAATTACAAATGTTACGTTTATTTAGGATTAAATTTTAATGGCTCTCGCAATAGCGGAGATCGTCGTCGAAATTGATTTGGATAATTGTGTCCTCCAGCTACGGCGCGGCGACGGAAGCCTGATTTTTCTCGAACCCGTAGACACGAAACGCCAAACCAATTAACCTCTTCATAAGGAACTCTCTAACTATGTGCTTTTGCAGCCGTTGTTTGCATCCTCACGCTAATGGTTATCCAAGCCAGTGAGGAGATCATGATGGTGACGTGTGCTTGTTAGTACACTAGTTTTCAATTGGTGGGTCGTGACCCCAAAATGAATGGCAGGGCAGCTGGGAATAAACAATGCTAAATGTAAATATTGACATGAAACTAACCATAAAACGGTGCATTGTTGGGATAGATCTAGCTACCAGTAGACGTACAGCATCAAAAAAAACTTAAAGAAAACATGTTAGGTATATTTTATTATAGATGTCAAAGTCTCTACCGTGTTAAATTTGACAGATGCTTACATGGAAAGCTTGTATGAATTGTCCTGAACCTTAGTTCAGTTGTTTCCACCTGAAACAAACAAACAAAATTTTATGCTAACCGCAATGTGTTTTGTTTGGTGCAGTCTAATGTAAAATCTGTGTCGAATCCAGTTACAAAAACACATTTTTAGGTTAAAATAAACAGCTACATCTGTGTGGGATAAAGCCACTGGTTTGAGTTCCTAAAGTAGATTATTGATTTCTATGTAAGATATAGGAGGAATTCTCAGCGTGTATTTAAGACATAGATGAAGCGATGGAAACATACATGTAGAGGTGAAGAAGGGGGCAGAGCAGCTCCGCCCGCCCGCAGAGTTTGGCATGTGCCCTGCGAGTACACCCCGTTGATTGTGGGTCAAAGTAAATAACTAGGGCTGAATGTACGGCCCCCTCTCCTTTCTCTCTCATGGGGCTCATTTCAACGCCCCGCCTCCTTCGCAAGCCCCTCCCACCTCTAGACAGACACTTTATTTAACAGGCGTTCCTTTTTTAATGGTTCCTCTGTGCTTAAATCCATAGAAAAATACTTTTGAACAGATATTAGCCATGGTTGGGGTACATATGAATTCTTGCCCCAGCCAACCACATATACAGATCTAACTGATTATGATATGAAAAGAGGTAAGCCATAAAAAAATGGAGGCGATGATGGACAAAGCAGCTATACTTCCCACATATGTTTGGGAGGCGGCAAAAATTTTACGGACAATAAAAAATCAACGGGTATCGATGGTCCTCGCTGGGAAGAGTAGAAAAAAAACACATGATTTGCGATAGCAAAGTCAAGCGGTGCAACGATTTTAAAAAGTGCCCATATATAGTATTTCATAAAGCCTTTTTAGTTGTGTACACCTAGATTTAAAATCCTATTTTGTCTACAAAAACTAGTATGAAAAAAATACAGTAAAAATTATTTTTGTACTCTCAACAACTTTACAATTAATTTCGATTAGGAGGACTCATTGTTAATAACTTTTTAAAATGATATATGAAATAGAGGGCATCCGTGCACCTTCACTAAACCCCGTTCCCCTGGATCATACAGCAAATATCAATTAAACTTCAGTGAAAAACATGTGCATCTGTGTATTTCTTTCCTCTGTACAGACATACACTCACACACGGACACACTAATGGCTACCCAGCGAGCGGTAGGGATAGCGTTCCTCTTCCTCTGCAACCCCTTGGCCTCCCGCTGGAGGAATTCCCAGCCCTCTCCGCAGGTAGCCAGCCACAGCCGAGCCAGAGAACATGTGTTTTCCTCCCCTGGTTGGGTCAACGTGGGGTTGTTCATTCAGTGCCGGTGATATAGTGGCTGAAACGCAGCGCTGATCTGAAGTCTGGCCCGCGGAGGATCGGCTCATTCGAGTTAGGCCTCTCCACGCATGATGGATTCCACTGGCGCATGAGAGCAGATCCAGCCAACAGACCTCTGACGGGCCGGACGCCTCCTCCCATTGACTGTGCAACTCAATCAGTGACACATGCCAACTTCTGAACTCCGATACAATGTTGTTGCTCGTTTTTTCTACGTCGACTTCTTTCTCCAAAGGGTTGTGAACTTTAACCGCAAAGTTATGAATTTTGGATTCGAAGCAACAGTAGGACGTTGAGATCTTATGAAGAGGATAAACAGACACTTGATATTCCTGTTTACATTTTCACCCTGAACGAGGGAAATTGCCTCTTTCCATACGGCATTTCCAGTTTGTTTAAGGAGAAAAAAACATTTTACTCTGTAATGTAAAGACAGGCTTGATCGAAACAGCACTTGAAGTCATTCCTGTCATGCTGTTGCTATTGCTTCTGTTGTGGTTTTTCAACCAAAATTGGTTCGAATCCAAATATTTATTCAGTATTTGTGAAACAAAGTAATAACATCTCAAAAGGATCTCTAGAAACTGGATCATATTTGTGAAAATGTTGTTATAGTACATCAGGGCTGGGCGATACAAGACAAAAACGATAACATTCTTAAAAATTTCAGTAACAATAATATCCTAAATAAAATTCGGTCTCTTTGAATAAAAACCACTTCAAAAGTTGATCTAATCCTTTCATATTTAAGAAACATACAATACCTTAAGTTTGACTGTAATACATTTTTATTATCTTTTATAAATGATTTATAAATCTAAAGCAAACATCTTTAAAAATGAACTTTTATCGCCTTCCATTTTCAATAATAATAATAATAATAACATTGGACTAGAATGTTGTCTGGTAACATTTTTAAATGTACATTTTGTGCAAATCTGACCTTTAATTCTCTATACTGTAACTATACTAAGGCTCATTTGAACAGTTATGTTATCTCGTTTATAACAATTATAATTATGTATTTTCAAGAGCCCTATAGGGAGACCATGGACCCCCATAACATTATCTATAGAACGAAAACGAAAGCTTTACATTTTAAATATGCATATTACACATACTTGCTTTTTATTTATTGAAGCATACTTGTACATTGCATTACACTGCATTTCAATGTATTTATATTTGTTAAAGTAACCTATTTTTACATTTAATTAAATGCATATTTTCAAAATGTTTTCCTCAAAATTAATTTTATATCAATTAATGATTGGTGAGCCCCCCGGTTGAAGACCCCTGGTCTGAATATTCAGCTTGGTCTCAATGTTAATACATAGTATTAAAACGGAACTTTCAAAAACACAAAACATATTTTTTGTATGTTTAAATAAATGCTGAAGCATACAATGTAGACGTATTTGCATATTGTATTTTATGTATTTGCATGATGTAATTTATTTAACCATTTTATTGATAATGTTACCACCCTACTCGAAACCTTACTCTAAACCCAAACCAGTTTTATACCAAAATTTTAATTATAAAACGTCTCGTTCTGGTTCTTCATTCGCTTTCTCAGCCGTGATAAAAAAACCCATGTAAACCCACGGTTCAGCCCGCATCACAAGTATCACTACGCCACTGTTGCTGCGTACTAATTTTGGAAAATAAACACCACAGTCTTTAATCATATTTTTAATTTGTGTACAATTGCACAATTAATGGCGATATCCAGATAAATGTCAATAAATATTGTTGAGTCATTTCGTCAATAAAGAGAAAACGTTCTCTGGGTTGTTTTTGTCTTAAATTGACATTTCCGCTATTATCCACTAGATGGCAATCTTACCCAACTTAAACACTGACGCATTCACTCGACACAACAGCGTTGTGGTGGATTTAGCGTGACGTGTAAAGTTTTGATGTTAATAAATGTATAATGTATATTTTAGATGAATGTTGATTTATAAAAATAAACACCACAGTCTTAAATCATATTTTCATTGTGTCTTTGCTGCGTCTGTGTTGCTTGAGAATTGCGCTCTGTTGCAGCCACACTTGATTCTGAGGAACTACTTTGTTTGGCGGAAAAGTAATATTTGTACTAATATAATAACAACTTATTTGTGTTTCATTTTGTGAAACCCTGCTATGCATATGAAGTAACTGTTTTATAAACGCAATAAGCCCCAAGAAGCAGTGGGGTTACAGTGCATTTTATAACAGCTAAGGGGGTTTTAGGCACGACGCGAATAAAATACACTGGTAACCCACTGCTTCTTGGGGCTTATTGCTTTAATATATAACATATTCCTCTTTTATTATGCAACGTACAGTAATGGACAGAAATGTGTAGGAACATTTTTGTAACAATATAGCATTTAATAAAGATATTTTAAGCCTCTAATACAGTCCTACCCAAAACAGTTTATTAAAATCATGTACTGTTAGAAATAAAAACAGACACAATTACTTATTTTTTGTACAATTTCAAAAGCACAACCAAAAGTAGTTAAAATAACAATGTGTGCTTGTTGTTGTCCTCTCTGGATTTTATGAAGTACAAAAGTATTAAAATAATTAATCCATGAAAACGTTAATCCAGCTTCTCTCTGTGAAGGTGCGCATTTCAAATTTCAAAAGTACATTGACTGAAAGACGCCAATGTCGCAAATCTGTGATGTGGCACGCAAGAGCCAATTAGCATTTGATATCACTGCGGCGGTAAAGAAATGGGTCGTAAAGCTTCTTGAGGAGAAATATTTAAATTTATATTCATAAGGAACTCATGATTTGACATTGTATGAATGTATGATTTTTACACAATTGTATGAATTTTAAAGATGTGGATTACAGCAAATGAATAAAAATTACCTTTTTTGTCAATTTATGTTGTGTTTTAATGTACATATTTTTGCGTAGGAGAAAACACCTTTTGTGTGTCATGGGAAACTAAATAAATGTTGCAAAATGGTTAAATGATTACAGAAAATTATTCATCTTAAGGTTTTAAAGTGTAGTTTTGTTTAATATTATGTATTTCTCTGAAAGTCATGATCATTTCATTAGATAAACTAGTAAACTGTCTTAAATATTTTAGAAAATACAACTGAAAACATGTCATTAATATGATTAGAAAAAGCCAATTCCCACTATTTTAATATTTATGAATGATATACGTCTGTAGAGCTGTTAACTCTTTCCCCGCCATTTACAAGTTATCTTGTACCGAGCCCCTAAGGTGACATTGGAGTAAAAAAAAATCTAAAGTTTAGTTTCATGTGCTCACGTGAAACTTTCATGTGCTCACGCAAAACCTTCATGTGCAGAATTTTTTTTAAAGTTTAGTTTCGCGTGCTCATGTGAAACTATCGCATGCTCACGTGAAACTATTGCGTACGTGAAACTTTTTCGCTTTCACGTGCGCGCGTGATAGTTTCAGATGAGCACGCGATAGTTTCACATGCTCGCGCGATAGCTTCACGTGAGCATGCGAAACTAAACTTTATTTAATTTTTGCTCCATGTCCTCTTAGGGGCTCCGTAATCTTGTCATGTAAGAGAAAACATTTGCATGAAAAAATGTGTTCCTGATGAGTTTTTATGGTTATCTGTAATACCGCAATAATCCACTTGATGGATAAACATATATATATATAAAAAGTGAAGCACATTTTTTTATTAATTTTACACTCCGTGTATGTTTGGATAATCGTTCTGAATCTGATCTCTAAAAAATTCCTTCTTACATATTTAAGAGTTTTTAAACAGAGAAAAAATATATAGATAGGATGACAGTTTTCCCGTTTTGTTTGTTTGTTTGATGTTTGTTTGAAAGCAGAAGCTCTGTTCTTTCATTTGCTATATTTGTATGTTTATATATTTTTGCGAAGAAAATTTTCCTGGAAGGCATTTTGTGAATCTTTTGTGAAAATCACAAAAAATGCCGGCGGGGAACTAAAAAAAAAGGCTGGCGGGGAATGAGTTAATATGTAAATAATTAACATATTAGTCCTGTCAACACGTCGATATTATACGTTTCAGTTTATTTTAAAATGTAAGTAAATGTACAACCACACTTTACGTAAAAATATACAACACGTTTGAACATTACCCCATGAAATGATCAGATTGAGAAACAGAAGTCTAAACAGCTTTAAAGGGATGGTTCACTTTAAAATTAAAATTCTGTCATCATTTACTCATCCTCATGTTGTTCTTAATCTGTATGAATGTCTTTTTTCCTGAATAACACAAAAGAAGATATTTTGAGAAATGATGGTAAACACACAGCAGTAGGTGACCATAGACTTCCATAGTAGGAATAAAAAAAATGATGGAATTTAATGGGTACAGTCAACTGTGTGCTTACCATCCTTTATCAAAACATTTTCTTAGTCATTTATCACAATACTCCCAAAATATTTTTTCCTACTATGGAAGTCTATGGTCACTTACTGCTGTGTGTTTACCATCATTTCTCCAAATATCTTCTTTTGTGTTCATCAGAGAAAAAAAAATTCATACAGGTTTAGAACAACATGAGGATGAGTAAATCTTTAAAGAGAAATCTAAAAGTAAAGACACATATATAGGATGAGCAGTCACAGAAGATAACTTACTGGTCAGATAAAACACACTGGATCTCACGTCTTTCATAACTGTGACAATACAAAGCAACACTGCTTGCTGCCGTCGTATTGCTCATGGGGTGAAGAACCCAGGAGGGACGTGTCAGAAACCCTACTGAGAGAGGACAGGAGAGAAAAAGAGCAGAAAAATACAGAGGTGGAACACTATGTAAGAGCTAATGCTCTCCCACAATTGTCCTGTCTTTACAATAGAGCCGTGTGACATTTCTGTACCTGCAGCATCCTTAAAACCTAAAATGTGTCATACACACTCTCTCGCGCACACACATGCTCTCTTGTGACGGCGCCTATTTAGTGTTTATCAGGCGCGGCAGTGGGCCTGACGCCGCGCTGAGTAAGATTCCCAGCGGGTGGCCATCCTCTGGGGTCGCCTCGTTGTGGGGCACCCGCCGTCACTGAAAAGGCGAGACAAGAGATTAAGGGGGACGACTCGCATCTCACCCCATAAAGAGACACTCCATTTTTTTCTTCATTACCACTGAGGAACAAAAAGGTAAAAGGGGAAGACAAAATACTAATGGAGACCCATGCTCTCGGATGCACTCAGCCCCGATTGTGGTGGGCGACCGATACAGTTGTGATGTCCCCGTTTGGCGAGGCATTTGGTCGTATGCTGGTGTTGTGTGTGAAATGCGAGATAATAGCGAAAGAGGTGTATAAAGGGTAGAGCCCTTCCTGCGAGGATTTAGGAAGGCAGCCCGGTATCCAGGGCTACTCTACGAGTGCCGCCCCACACTGTGAAAAGCGTATTTATCAACTTAATAGCAGGTGTCTGATTGAACAAGAGCACTGAGGCGAGTTTGATTAGAGAATGGTGTAATCCCTCACTCTTCCTGTTCTCCTCCATCCCTCCTTCTATCTTTTCTCCTCCCCCAAATGATGCTTACTGGCAACGTCTCAAAATTTGTAAGATAAGGCCTCAAAGTCAAAAACTGGCAACTGCGTTGAATGACAGCCTGGGTAGCTTGTAGTAAACTACAGTTTTAAAGGTCAAAAATATGCAAAACACAACCTTAGTTTTGAATTCACCAACTAAGAATTTCCTTCTAAGACAGAAATATCAAATTAAACAATTTGTTAAGTAAGCAACCATAGCTTGTTTTGATATTATGTATTGTTCAATGGTGGGTTTATTTGATAACGTTAATAGACCCTTTAACAGCTCACGTGATCAAATAGCCTGCACGCGCATTTGGGCAACGGAAGTGGTGTTATTCCCCATTGGTTCTAACGTGGTAGCAACTCAGAAAGTTTATTAAAACTGTTTCCCAGCATCAAATTGTCTGGTTGTTGTGTTTGGTTGCACAAATATAATATACTAATATACGTATATATGTATCTGGCAACTTTATTTTTGGCCATCTGCTATAACGTCTTCTATCCACTCCCCTATAGTACACGGATCTGGTAGCTGTGTTGAAAATGTTCATAAAGTCAACTTTTTTAAAATAACTTACTGTTTGTGTTGCTTCACTTTTGATTCTTACGATACTTCCGTTGCCTAAATGCGCGCGCATACGCTGCCACGTCATCATTGTGTACAAACAGTAAAAGGGTCTATAGTAAACGTTAAAGGATTAGTCCATTTTCTTTAAAAAAATCCAGATAATTTACTCACCACCATGTCATCCAAAATGTTGATGTCTTTCTTTGTTCAGTCGAGAAAAAATTTAGTTTTTTGAGGAAAACATTCCAGGATTTTTCTCATTTTAATGGACTTTAATGGACCCCAACACTTAACAGTTTTAATGCAGTTTAAAATTGAAGTTTCAACGGAGTTTCAAGGGGTCTTATCTAGCGAAATGATTAACATTTTTGACAAGAAAAATACAAATTATGCACTTTTAAACCACATCTTCTCGTCTTCCTCCGGTCCTGTCCTCACGCAACACGTCATCACGTCAAGAGGTCACGGATGACGTATCGAAACTACTCCCCAATGTTTACAAGTGTGGAGAAAGAGGACCGTTCCCATGTTGTTGTATGTCGAATGATACTAATTAATGTCTTTGTGTCAGTTTATTGTTTAAAGTGGTCCACAAATGTGCGTTTCATATATATTATATTAAAACTGTTACGTGTTGGTGTCCGTTAGAGTCCATTAAAATGAGAAAAATCCTGAAATGTTTTCCTCAAAACACATAATTTCTTCTCGACTGAACAAAGAAAGACATCAACATTTTGGATTACATGGTGGTGAGTAAATTATCTGGATTTTTTTCAATAAAAATCACACAATTATTACTAAAAATATATTAACATGTACAAAAAGCAAAAAAACAGAGAGAGTAGACCTTCTTGGCAAAAATTTACAAATTCAGTGATTTGTTTCCCAAAGGTACTTGCAGTATTCACCCAGTAAGCACAACTGACTGCTGTAAATTGTATTGCAGTCAATCAGATTGGAGCCTGTGATTTTAACTGTGCTTTTTGCATGTGCAGTATGCATGAGTCAAACAGGTTTTGGGCTTGTCGACTGAGGTTGAGACTCAAGCTTTTAACTTTTGTGAGATGAACTTGACACATAAAACAGGAAATCCAACAAGAACAAATGTAGGGCTGTGCCCGGTTGCATGAAACTCCTTAAGTGAGGGTTTCCTTGAGGGAGAAAAAATCCCTGAGGTAAAGGATTTATTTAAGAGCGTTGCAACAAACGTCTTAAATGTCACCCTTACCTAAGTGTTTATAATAAGTATTTTACGATAGTCTCTGCCAAAACACGGCAGCGGAGAAGCGGTTGCTATAGTTACAAAATCTCACAGCGTCAACAAATCAACGCACACAGCTCAACAGACGGCGGATTTGTGTACAATGAAACATCGCAAATAACAAACTGTAAAGTGCAGCATGTAAAAAACCTCAAAGTAATTCAAACTTGAAGCACTTTCAATTGACGGATGATCAAACCACTATTCTCCTAATAAATGCACATCACTTTTCTCTAGGGATTATTTTGATCGTTAAAAATGCGCGTTGATACTTAATTTTCTTAATTAACTATAAAATCAGCCATCGCGTGTGACGTTAAGGGACCTGTTATAGTCCCTTACGTTTTTAAGGGAAAATGGTACTTAACCCTTGTGTGGTGTTCATATTTTTGTTACTTAGACAATGTTTGTGGGTCTAGTGGACCCACTGCATTATTCGTATCTTAAAACAATGCCATCATACAAATTTATGTATAACTGTTAACAGATGTTTATTTTAGGCTTATTGCAAGTAATATAGACAGAATTTATGTTTAATTTTTGTCATTTACCACTAGTTGAGGACTATTTATAGATAAAAGTGCTATTCGTTTTTGTGATAATATGAAATAACAGAAGAAAATTCTATTCTCCCCCAGATATTGTGGAAAAACAAAATAAGTATTTATCACTTTTTCATCTCAAATAAGTTTTTCATCACTTTGATGTTTAATTCTTTGAACTTAGTTTGAAATTGTACACATTTGTGTCAGTTTACATAGCACAAGCCCCATCTGGTAAGATGCCTTATCATAACACAACATCCACACTGAACACATAATCTGTTAATGCCAGCCTACACAACACATAAGAAGCAGATTTTTACTTTGTAGCTGTGTTGCATATGCATTTCTTGCATTTTATAGACATATACTGTGTCTTCCCCTCCATCTTATGTCCACACACACACTGCAGTACAATGTGTTGCTATTGGCTACAACTTAAAATGATCAAAATGCTTGGATATAAAATTTTACTTTCTCTATTTCTACTTCTCTATTTACTTTGTATCTCTCACGCACTCATAACACACACACACGTGCGTGCACACACCATAGGTTTTGTGGTAAACCCATGGTTTTACAAATGGTAATCTATACACAAATTTGCCATGATTACTACACTTTTACTATAATACAAGCATGAATATTTTTTGTAAGGGAGATAATGGTAAAATGTAGAATGGTTCCTGTTAGACAGAAGGTAAAGTGTTTGGGACAGTGGGGGCAGACAAGTGTTCATGCTTGATATATTACATGTTGTATCCTTGCAGCCTTATAGCAAGTGCAGAAGGACAAAACTCTGACATGCATCCATCATATATGTACAGACATATATACAAACACACTCGTGCACTCACAGGAGTCCCAGATAGAAGAAAAACAGAGTTAAGTTACATAGCACATTCAATTTTTACACTCTTATTAACCCCGGGTCCAGTGGACCCGAACACCACATATGTAATATAAATTTGTAGGGGGGTGTACAGTGTACAGCCATTATCAAGTTGTTTATTTTTATGTTCTTTATAGAAAATGAGCCAAGGCCAATGAATCTGAGGTTGAAACAATAATTAATTGCATATTTTTTCTTTTTGTAAACATTAAAAACGGGTCCCACAGACCCGAACACCACACAAGGGTTAAGGACTTTGTTGCAACGCATAGCGGAACTTAAAGTAATACTTTAGCATTTAAGGGTAAATACTTATTGGCAGCCTTATGGTTAACTTAAGGGTTTTTCTTGCAACCCATTTTTATTAAGGGTACCCTTAACCTTATATTTAAGGGATTTCTTAGCTTAAGGACTTTCATGCAACTTTAGGTTATTCTCTTTCATTAACAGAAGTCATTTCATTCCAGAACTGAGCCAGTTGTCTGAAAAATAGAGGTTAAAAACTAATGATGCAAGATGACAAAAATAAGATCATGAAGACAAAACTATATTTTACTTATACAGTAGTAACAAACACCAATTAGTTATTCACAAGAAGACCAGGAATGTTTATTAATGTTGACCGTTATATTGACGGTTTCAAAGTTTACCAGAAGTTACGTGTGTTCCACGAAAACCGCTTGTTTATGTTGTTACTGCTGAAACTGTATATATATTTGACAACATAATAATATGAACTCTTAAGGTACAAAGGTGTACTTTGTAAAAGGATACTGCCCCAGTGACAGCTAGCAATTTTTTTTTGAAAAATTACAATTCTGACAATTTATGAGGTCAAAACATGTAAACAAAGCTATTTAAGGCTAAGTACAACCGCTAGTAAAGACAATAGTTTTTTATAACTACATGTGAGTTGAAAATAGCGACAAAAGGCAGCATTTAGCTAAATATTTTGTTACAAAATCAATGTGAAATACCAGCCCATTCTCATGATTTTAGTATAAATAGAACGCAATGTAAAAAGTTGTGCAATACATATGCTAAATTCCAAATTTGCATGCATAGCATACGCCAGTCCTTCACCTTCACTTACATGGCACATCTTTTCATGTCATTGTATGCATTGGTTTCTTTTTTTTCTTTTCTTTTTTTTACTATTGTCGCTTGAGTTTAGGGTTAGAAAATTACATCCTTACCAAAACCCCAACTCCAAGCCACCATGGTTTAAAATAGACAACAAAATGGAGAAGCCTGTATTAAATGACATCCTAAAGTAAATCCCAAATGTAACCCCAAACCCAAGTGACAATGGTTTAAAAACAGAAACAAATTGAGAAACCAATACAGTACATAAAACGACATGAAAAAATGAGCCATATTAATTTAACGGAAAGGACTGGTGTATCATATGCATGCAAAATTGGAATTTACATTTTACATCATTACATTTACATTTTGTCATTTAGCAGACGGTTTTTTGCAAAGCGACTTACAAGTGAGGTAAACAATTGAAGCAATTATAGCAACACAAGAACAGCAATACATTAGTGCATTGGAAATAGTCTCATCAAGTCCAACACAATATACATAGCCAAGGGTTTGTTAGTATTTTTTTAAGAAATGTAGAGATAAAGAGAAAGGTAAATAGAGAAAGAGATAAAGAGAAAGGTAACTAAAGAAAGATAGTAAGTCCGTTATTAGGAAGTGAGGTAATGGCGGAAGAGATGGGTTTTTAGCCGAGTCTTAAAAACAGCTAAAGTGTCAGCAGATCGTGTCACGACCGGCAGATCATTCCACAGTTGTGGAACAGCTCCTGAGAAGGTACGCTCTAGTGTTTTTTCCCTTTTTAAGATGGCACCACAAGCCATCACTCAGAGCGCAGGGATCGAGAGGGTACATAAGGCTGTATAAGTAAGTGAAGGTAAGGGGGTGCTGACCCAGCGATGGTTTTAAAGGCCAGGAGCAGAGCCTTAAATTTGATGTGAGCTGCTATAGGAAGCCAGTGTAACTTGACAAAGAGAGAAGTGACGTGCGCCTTCTTTGGCTCATTGAAGACCACTCTTGCCGCTGCGTTCTGAATCATCATTGAATCATCAATTAGCATATGTATTGCACAACCTTTCACACTGTGTGCTATTTATAAGTACTTGAAAATGAGAATGGGTTGGTAATACAGTTTATTTTAATGAATCTTCTTTATGAATTGGTTTATTAACATAAAGATTAGTCCCAGACTAATATGCAAGTTTATGCTCCTTCAATTTAAAAACACCTTGTCCTGGCTAATCTTAACATGTATTAACATTGTTTTGTCTCAAGATGCACACCTTTAGTGTTTTTGTAAGGTATGTTTGTAAAAACTTCTTAAATGACCTAATATAAATAAGGCCTAGTCCTGAATTAGCCTAAACCCTGTCCGGGAAACCGCCCCAAAGCAGGGCCGGAGTGGGGGCACTTTTCAGCCCGGGAGTTTCGTACCCAAGACCGGCCCACTTTTTCCAAAGTGTTATTCTAAATTAGCACTTTTTTCAAATTGGATAAATAAAGCAACAGTTCAGCTCTTACTATAGTTTTTATTAATATCATAGTTAAACAAATAAGGTAAAAGTTAAATAATATTTCACTTAAGATGAGAAGTTAACAAAAATATTCCTCTACACTCTAAAAAAGGCTGTGTTATTTTTGACCCATAATGGGTAAATATTGGACAGAACACATGCTGGGTTAAAAATATCCCAATGTTGGATTGTTGTTATGCAACCATGGATTATAATAACCCAACAGTTGGGTTAAAACAACCCAGCATTGGGTCAATTTTAACCCAGTAGAGTGTTCTGTCCAATATTTACCCATTATGGGTCAAAAATAATCCAGCCCTTTTTGGAGTCTATTCCACAAGAAAAGGTTGATAAATTATTAGCATTGCTAATGCTATGAGGGCTATGATTAATCAGATGCAAATAGAAACATAAAACCCAGTCCGAATTAAAAAAGAAAACAATTTGACAAAAATATTGAATCCAATATTGGGTAAATATATAGCATAACAAGTGATTTATAAGCTTTTTTCGGCTGGTCATTTTTGACTGGGGACACAAAAGGCGTTATATGAACACAACCTGATTGTTCCATAACGTTAATTCATATTGTTTACTCATTGCCTCCTCGTTTTTAGCGGGGAACTGGCTTATCTGCTGCTCAGAAGCTGCTTGCATAATATTTGCAAAGTCTATGAATCGTCATGTATACACAAAAAGCTAATGTTTTAACTTAAAAAAAAAATGTTGGCTTGTAAATAGTTTGACATCGGTATTAATTATTCTCCTAGGGAGAATAATTACGTTGCTAATGCTAATCATTACTAGGCTTATTTCTCTTTAAGTTACCTGTTGTTGTCCTCTTGAAAATAAATCTGTAAGTTGGCAGCATCATTCTCTAATGGATTTTTTCTTCAACCTGTTTTTTACGCCCTCCTCCTCTCAGACGCGTATTGTTACGGTAGGGCCGGCCCAGACTACCGGAGAAAAGTTTTCTTGGACGTGCTATGGACCGAACCAACTCTATGGGAGGGGAGGGGAAAACTCCCTCACATGGTACAACCCATGCAGAGGCTGCGCGCTGCAGTGTCAATGCGAAACGTGTGAAGTGTTTTTTAAGAGAAGATAGACTCACTAACGTGACAAATGTAAAAAAAAAAAAAAAAAAACTCGACCGGCCCAAAAGTGATGCAGCCCACCGGGAATTCTCCCGGTTCTCCCGATTACCCACTCCGGGCCTGCCCCAAAGTGTCTGAACTAACAAAGTCTGCTTGGCTTTAAAGCTACAATACAAAAAAGATGTGTCACCTTGTCTTATTGGAAACATGCATCTTAATAGACTCCCCTAAAAAGACTAAGGGTGTACTCACACTATCCAAACCAAACCGGTCTCGGGCGCGTTTGACCTCCAAAGCCTGGTTTGTTTGACTAGTGTGATCGCTCTGTTCCGCACCTGGGTGCAGATTGCTTAATCGTGCCGCGGCCGGGTTGCAGACGTGGGCCGGAGCGTGGTTCACTTGGGTTCAGGCGCGGAAGGCTGTGGTGTGAGTGCAATCGCGCCTGAGCGCGATTCAAAAGGTAAAGACGTCAGTTGCGCGACTACTCACCTTCATCTGCCGCCATAAAAACCTTTTGATGCGCGCAGCGGGGTTACGTGAATGTCCGAGCTGCGCACGTGACAGATCAACTAAGCAATATGATGACATGTGAGAGGGCTGTCTGTAATCGCGCGCCAAACGACTCCGAAATAAAAACACAGACTTATCATTACAGTGGGTTCCAGTGTTAAGAGAGATATTACTTCCTGCTTTTATCAAAACACAAAGTAAAAGTACAGTGTGAGTGCGTGCATCTGAGGGAGTAAGTAGGGGTGACAATCGCTCTGGGGCATGGTTTGGTTTGGTTTGGATAATGTGAGTGCGCCCTAAGTGCAGTAACTACGCAAACATTGAAACTGAGAACAATGCCCTTAAAGTTTTTTACACCAGCCAGTCAAACATGTTACTGCAATTTTGGCACACGTTTCTCTGAAATGGGACAAAATTGAACCTGGAGACTTTGTCACAAGACACATCAGATCTCACTAAGCCCATTTTAACCCTTAATTAAATTTTGATCAAATGCGTATTTACTGTTCTTTGGCTTTGCAGGGCAGTAGAAATGCTATGTTATTTTAAAAGCAGAAGTGAACAATGTAAAGTAGCGACTTTAACCTGACTTTCCAACAATGCTGGGTAATGTGTGACCATGTGCTTTCCAGTAAAGAACCTGACTGCAGGCTCTTTAGCAATCAACAAAAAAATCTTATAAATGAAGAAACAAGTAAAGAAAAGGAGTAAGACACAAGATTTAGAAAAGCAGAGAGAATGCTGGACTGATGAATAAGTCGGATGATGCTCTCCTCGCTGCCGCGTAAATGAGAGCCAATTAAACCGGCAGTTCTGGCCTCGGTGCTCCCTACGGCCGCACACATACTGAGAGACGAGCCCGCCGGCAACCACAGATATAAACTGAGATAGAGAGAAACCCTTGCTGCTTTCATCACAGCGGTGCTCCGGTGAGTTTCAGACAACAGTGGAGGGCAAACGGCGCGAGGGGCCTGGACTCCTCAGGGCCGCTGAAAAAAATTCTGACCTTTGTCTTTTGCTTAGCATTAGCTAGACGGCTAAGTTTAGAAGAATATGATTTTCTTCTATTTTTCCTCGTATTGTTAAAGCTCATTGCAATGAATTGTAGGGCACTTCATCAATAGCCTTTACAAAAACATGTTATTTGTGTTCTGACCTTCAATTACCCAAACCCAACCTTGTGTGAAAGCCCTTCGTTAAACTACAGCCACGGCGTAGAGTTTGGATTAGGCCGACAGGTTTGAGCTTTGTCTCAGCTGGGGTGCAGAGGCACTGACTAATTTAACCAATTAGACAAGGGCATGATTAAGGTGGCCAGATTGGGAAAGAGCCTCCGTTGGACTTTAGCCAGGACTCTGGGGTTAGCACCCCTGCTATTGAGCTTAAAGAACTCAGAGATTCTCTAATGACCAGCAGGTACAGGGACAGTAATGACCCCGGAGAGAAAGACGAATCACAATGCACACCTCTGTTGTTCTTTACTTATTTGATTATAATCTGCTCAAAGGTAGGGTAACCATAAGTGCCATTTTTTGGATTTTGGGTGCGTCCTCTGGAGGTCGTTGACAGCATACGTCATCGAGGTTTAATATTTCAGGTTCTATTTCAGAAAAGCAACCGTTACATTTCAAGGTAAGAATAAAACTACAATGATTGTATGTCTTAAGAGAAATCAATCTAAATTTTATCATGGTTTTAACTGAAATGTAAGTACCTCAATGACGTATGCGCCGACAAATGGTGACATATGGTCACCCTACTCAAACTCAAATTATACAATAAGTAAGATTTAGTGTTCCTGAGGGGGTGTAAGGCATTACAATTTAGCACATAGTGAAGAAAGTTGAATAATGTAAATTCGATGGTTTCTACAAATAATTTGGGATTGGCCAACAATACACAATTGAACAAATTGACTCAATGTTCTGAAGGTGAATCTCTCTTTCACTTTCCTTACTTTCGTAAGTCTTGGATAAAAGTGTCTGCTAAATGCCATAAGGCTTCGTGCACTATAGGAACACTGTGCAATTTGATAAACCCACACTGTCCAAAGAATTGCGTTTTAAGAGTTTTGGCTACTGTGGGAAGGTGAAAATTTAACAGACTGTGGAAAATTATTGACCAACACAAAAGATGGCCAGCAACCACTTACCCGACTTTTAGCAAGTACTGCTGGTGAAAATGATGTCTGATGGCATTATACAATGACTTTAGGGGAGAATGGGGCAAAGTGAGCCAGCGGGTAAGTTGACCCACCCCCTGTATCTAGGCAACCGTACAGATTTCTACCCATGTGATCACAAATCCAGCCATTAGTTCTATTTGACTGTGGTGGAGAGAAGCACATGTTAAAGAGATAGTTTTTATCCTATCAAGGTAAGTTTAACATGTCAGGTATAATGACTATAGGCTAATGTATAAAACCATGGGAATGATTTAGCTAATCAGTAACCTGAATTACTAAGCTAGGCAGTTTTTTCCAAAATGGGGAAAAGTGATCCAAAAGCTATGGGGAAAACTCAACCAGCTGTTCAACTAACCCCACCATAAGGCACTGACACCACTGAATTTTAGTTAAAAAAAAAAAATTATTTCAGTGTAGTATCACACAACTTACTTTGAATATTTCATATTTTAAACATTAAAAAACATATCATGCCAAAGCAATACAATTTTCATTGTATGCATTTGGCAGATGCTTATATCCAAAGCGTGCATTACAGTGCATTACTATTTTTTATCAGACTTGTTTGTTCTCTGGGTTCAAACCCTTGACCTTTTGTGCTGCTAACGCAATGCTCTACCACTGAGTTATACAGGAGCACATCCTCATTACACAAGGAAGACCAACTGGAGCTCGATAGGCTGGCCCTTGATGACACGGAGAGAGCAGCAAATGATGTAATGAGTGGAAAATTGAGCTGTGGCACGAGAAAAAATATAGACAGGTCAACCTTACTCAGATATATAAAAAAGAAGAAAGCAAATGAAGTGCAAACCACTGGTTAGAGTGGAACAGCAAAAGCAAAGAGGGTCTTTACATAGGAGCTAGAGCAGGAACTTGCAGACCACATAAGAAGCTGGCTGACCAGTTCCATGCCCTTACCCACAACAAATGTTATAAATTGGCATTTGAATTGGCACACAGAAGCAATATTCCTGTCCTCAACAACTGGAAAGAGAAGGGTTTAGCACATTTTTTTGTGAAGCCACATTTTTAAAGCTATTTGTTACTAATGCCGAGTTCAGACTGCGTGATTTTCAAACTAGTCGGGTCACCTGTGGTTTCACACTGCGTGATTATCTGGGGTAGCGTTAAGTCGCTGCTGTTTCAGGCTGCATGATGGATTAGAGACAGATGTTTTCATACTGCATGACTTTACTGTAAGAAGAATCGCCGATAACTTTGTCCCGGTCCGCAAACTACGTCTCACAACCAAACGCACGCGAGAAGTGTCGCGAAGGAAACAACGCGAGGTCACGAGTGCAAGACCGGAGCTCTCACGTGAGACTGGGATTATTATTAAAAATAGTAGCTCGCAAGAAGCTTACCATACAAATTGCATGTGCGCTCATTTGCAGCAGAAAGAAGAAGAAATAAAGATTATGAAGGAGGAAATGTTTTGAGAGACTCCTCCCCGAACTTCCAGCTGCCCTGTATGTTGCTCTCTCATTGGCTGTAGGTCATCCTCGATGTTATTGTCAGTCAAAACACATTTCACACGGCATGATTTTGAATTGCCGACCGGTCCAGATATTTAGCATGCCAAATATCTCAAGGGTGTCGGCGACTCGTCGGCGATTCTCTCAGAACGCGTCTTTTATCATTCACACTGTGTGATTGTCACTCGCGTGTGTCACAGGTGACGGTTTGTAAGGGCGGAACCAAAAGCGCGGAAGACGATGGTTCCGCCCGGACGCTTTACTCTGAACACCGGAATTCCGGGGTTTCCCCGAAGACGAAATCAAGCCTGATTTCGCCCAGGTGGGGATAATTTACACAGCGGTTGCTGATAGGCTGATGAGGAGAAGAGGTAGAGGATATAAAGACCTTTGAAGACATCAAACGGGGTGCTTGGTATGTACTTTGTGTGCGTTGTTTTGCTGCTTTGCAGACGCTTGTGCTGACTTGTTCGTTCCTTCGGGGAAGTAAAGGAAGGAGAGACAGCTAGCGAAGGAAGATTGGGAGAGTTTTCACTCGTGAGTGAGCAAGATACAGAGCCAACGGGATTATAGATACAAGAGGCTATTGACAACAAAGAGTGAGTAACTGCCATTGGGTTCATCGTGTGATATTTCGAAGAGGAGTCGCTTGGTGTGTGTCTTTCTTGTGTTTGAGGTCCCTGGCCCCACCGGAGAGGGAAGAGTGGGCGAGCCGTGGGTTGACGGAAGCACGGACGAAACATTTGTATAGGAAGCGCCGTCTACGCATCGATCAGTGGCCCTGCGGGACAAGAAAGCGTGGGTGAGCCAGAGAAGTAACAAACAACACAACACGGGGCTGTGAGTATTATAAGCCTACTCTCAACCGGCGATCAAAACATTGCCCAGCTATCCTCTCGAGGGAATCGATGCCTGGTGGTTAAGTCCATATTTAATATCACGTGAAGTGTGTACAAGAGTGTCGTGGGTGAGTTACACTTATTACTTGGTGTTGTGCTGTGCTTGCTGTGTGTATGCTGTGCTTGTAGCGACCAAACCGCCCAGCCTCGGACGAATCGTGAGAGGTTTACATCTGTTGTGGCCCGAGTCCTACGGAGAGAGTGAAATTCAGCCTTGGCCCCGTGTGTTAGAGAGAGCTTCACTCCTCGATAGAGCGGGCAGTGGTGAAACCCAGTGGTGGATAGGAGTGAGTATTTTTGGAAGTGCACTGTGCGGACTGAGGGTCATAGTTGTGTGTGTGTTCGACCTATCCAACAGAAGCTCGTGGTGGCGGAGCCTCAACGAAAGTTCGCCCCAACTCGGGACCCCGGTCGTGGAAACAAGAGGGGGAGTTCGGGAAGCGTTCGGCTCCGTGCCACTGGACCCATCAGTCCCTACGACGCCCGAGAAGTTGAGTGGGCGGGTGAAGGAACACGGTGCACCGACGCTGTAGCGAAAGCCCACTGTCTGTGAGTAACTTACCTCTGTGAAGTATTATTGACCTGTGCTTACAGCAACCACTTACTTGTGTCTTAAGGAAAGCTCTGTGTGAACGAAGATCCCCAGTGTTGTGAGTAACTTACCCCTGTGAAGTATTATTGACCTGTGCTTACAGCAACCACTTACTTGTGTCTCAAGGAAAGCTCTGTGTGAACGAAGATCCCCAGTGTTGTGAGTAACTTCCCTCTGTGAAGTATTATTGACCTGTGCTTCCAGCAACCACTTACCTGTGTCTCAAGGGAAGCTCTGTGTGAACGAAGATCCCCAGTGTTGTGAGTAACTTACCTCTGTGAAGTATTATTGACCTGTGCTTACAGCAACCACTTACTTGTGTCTTAAGGAAAGCTCTGTGTGAACGAAGATCCCCAGTGTTGTGAGCAACTTACCCCTGTGAAGTATTATTGACCTGTGCTTACAGCAACCACTTACTTGTGTCTTGAGGAAAGCTCTGTGTGAACGAAGATCCCCAGTGTTGTGAGTAACTTACCTCTGTGAAGTATTATTGACCTGTGCTTACAGCAACCACTTACCTGTGTCGCAAGGAAAGCTCTGTGTGAACGAAGATCCCCAGTGTTGTGAGTAACTTACCCCTGTGAAGTATTATTGACCTGTGCTTACAGCAACCACTTACCTGTGTCTCAAGGAAGGCTCTGTGTGAACGAAGATCCCCAGTGTTGTGAGTAACTTACCTCTGTGAAGTATGATTGACCTGTGCTTGTAGGAACCACTTACCTGTGTCACAAGGAATGTTCTGTGTGAACGAAGACCCCCAGTGTTGTGAGTAACCTACCTCTGTGAAGTGTTATTGACCTGTGTCTACAGCAACCACGTACCTGTGTCTCGACGAATGCCCTTGTGAACGAGGAACCCCAGTGTTGTGAGTTGTTTCCCTGCATGGTCCACTAACGGTCTCTGCTTCCAGTAGCGTCCGCAGAACAACAAACCTAAGGCAGAGGAGAGAGAGGGAAGACGGGGAATTAGAGCAGCAGTAAGATCGCATCAAAGTACATTGTGATAACCTTTCTGTTCTTGATTCTGCCTCCAGGAAGAAGTGGAGTGCGCCACGGGTTCTAGGACCAGTGCCATAAGGAGCCCCTGTCCCCGGTCCTTGTCACGAGTGGCCCTGGAGGGCAGAAGAAGCCATATTAGTTTTTAACCTTGCCCTTTCCCTCTTTCCCTTTTTTTCTTTTTAAATATTTAAATAAAGTTTATTTTAAACGTAGTATACTCGTCTGTCTGGTCATTGGGGCGGTCTTGGGAAACTCCTCGAGGTGGAAGAGTTGAGAGGGGTGTGACCTTTAGTATATTTGGGTCCGCCCCTGGCCGTGACACGTGCACGAGCATCGATTTGCCTGTGATATCGGATATTTGTCGGCGATTTCTCAAAACCTGTCGGCGAGTCAAAATCAGGGCTAAAATCATGCAGTCTGAACTCAGCAAGGCTGCATTTACACTTCAAATCTTAATACGCAGATCTGATCTTTTAACCATATCGGATTTTTAGTCCTGCCTGTTTACACATACTTTAGATACACCTCTTATCTGATGTCTGTGTTTACAGTGTTAGCTACATCAATACTGTATCAGCATAACTTATTTAAAGTAAAGGCCATTGTTAATGATTATCTTTGGCATCATCATCATCCACACGGAGTCTTTGTCATCACGTCTTCCTCTGAAAAACTGACTTGCGAACTTTGTTGGGTCGGCAGCTAGGTTTATCGCCCAAAATTCGCTCCAGTTGCTCATAAAATGGGCAAGTCATTCTTTCCTTAAAGGTGCTCTAAGCGAATTGAAGCGTTTTAGACCATAAAACATTTTTTGTTACATACCGGAAACATCTCCTCACTATCTGCTTGCTGCCTGTCCGCTGATCAAACTGTAAAAAAACGCGATCTCTGTAGACAGCCCAGGCTTCACAAACGGCAATATCAACAAATGGCCAAACCTAGCCAGCACAAAACAAAACAAAGTATTCCAGCCAATAAACGGCAAGAAGGATTTGGGGGTGGGGGTTGGGCGCGTTCATGAAAGCACGGAAGGGAGGGGGAGGGGGAGGAGTTAGCTACGCTCTGTCTGTTTGAAAACAGTTCAAACATCAACAGGAAGTGACGTCGCACATTATTCGCTTAGAGCGCCTTTAATACTGCGGTTGTTGTGATCGTGTAACTCCTTACTTCAGGTGCGAAATGATGATGGTCAGTGTAAACCGTCGTGTAACACAGACGTCATAATCAAGCTGAATCGCATATGTGTATTTCAGATGTCTGGAAATCAGATATGTATCCAATAAAAATCTACATTTTTGAAGTGGCTCAGATCGGATAGGAAAAAAATGGATCTCTGTACGTTTTTTTGTGTCCACACAATATCCGATCTTTGTCAGATGTGAGCACTAAATCTGATTTTTTGTGACAGTTGTAATGCATTCTTAAAATTTCATTTGACAGGAGACGTTTTCGTTTGAGTCATGTCTCATTTTTTCATGCAAAGAATGCAACACATGTAAAAACTGGCTCATCTTAACTCACTCTCCTCTACAGTAGATGGCTGTCTAACATAAAATAATTCAAAACACACTTGAATGGGTTTATTTTGCAACGATGATCTAGCTGACTGCTAAAACCTTTATATATCAATATACATCTATGGCCACAGATTACGTACAGCGATTAATGCCAAATTCTACGTGCACTCTCAGGGTGCATTCACACGGGGCGTAAGCGTTGACGCTTCCCATTCACTTTTAATGGGTGACATCAAGCGTTGGCGAACTGAATTGTGGATCCGTCGGTGCCGCGTCAGTGCCGTTGCTCACAGCAGAAGTCGAACATTTCTCAACTTTTCAAGAGGCAACGCGTGCGTCAGCCAATCATATTGCCTTATGCAAATAACCTAGGCAGAGCCAGCCAATTACGTTTATGGAAGACTGGAGCTTGTGTTGTGGCCACTGTGCCTGGCTATTGGCCACGTTTTCCGTCAAGCGTTAACGCTTTCGCCCTGTGTGAATGTACCGTAAGGCAGAGATCTGCAACATGGTGCACGCATGGCGTCTGTGAGTTGCCAGCTAAAGCACATTCTACTAGCCTCATTTTTAATATTTATTTATTACATTTTTTGTATTAGCTTGGGTTCTTTTATGTATGTTAACATTTTAATGATAAAACATATCAACAAGAAAAATGAGTAGACTATATCATGAGTAGACTATGTCAAAAAAGTAGCCCTCCAGATGGTTTTATCCATTGTGGTAGCCTTTGCTCACCAAAAGGTTGGAGACCCCTGCTATAAGGTACATAATGGCAACTCAAAGGTACATATGTGTATAAAAATTTTATATATTAGGACCTTTAAAAAGAGGTACCATCCCAGTGACAATAGTTTGAACCTTTTTTTTTTATAGTGGGAATTCATACGACGAATTCAATACTTTTTTCTATGATTTGCTTTCACTCCTGTGACGTTGGGTTTTGTCGCCACCTATTATTGTTTTTGTACGATTCACTTCCTATGAATTAGCCAGATCAGGTTGATGTTATCACGAATCAGCTGTGTCTGAATGGATTTCCTATAGATCATAAAGTCTTAGCACTATTGATTACTCTCCTGCACGTCAGTGGATGGCACAATTACCTTTTCCTGTCACACCGATCAGGTTTTGTCAGCGTGGCCTCATGAATAATGAAAGGCTGACATTCTCCTCCTCTTACCTGCAGCTTGTAACCAGTCAAACTGTAAAAGGTGTTTATCTGCGCGCGCTGCCACTCCAAATGTTAGATATTAAAAATTAATAGGTATGATTAAGATACTTTGAAACCCTGGCAAATGGTATATTTAAATATTAAGTCACATGTAATTAAGAGCAGAGAAATATTCTTCCCCGTAGTTACTGGCAATTATAACAATTTCCATCAAGGGATTTCCCAGCTTGACTTTTTTGTTCTGAGCTATGGTGATTAACATTATGGCTAATTGAAGTCATTTTCTTAGACCGGGGTAGTGCGTTCTTTCTTTTGTCCTGGAGGGAAACTTAGCACTCGGAGCGCTCCGAGCGGAATTTCCATGGAAGATTTCCATTATCAACCTCACAAGTGGCAGCATTTAATTGTCTGTTGGAGTGTTTCCTCCCATTAGCTGGAGAGGTCAATCTCACAGTGACTCGGTCGAGGGGCTGTGACTGGGTGAGCTGACCAACCATGCATTGTCCTTCTCAAAAGCAGAGGGAAAGAAATATTTCAATATCCCCTACGAAAGCTTACATTTTACCATGCTGATTTGTGACCCCTCAGGACAGCCTTAATGACCAAATGAATGTGGTTTTATGCAAAGATAATAATTTACAGATGCAGTTTTATGCCATGTGCAAGAAAGGAAAAACTGTTATTACTGTACATGTTGCGCTGGAGCTAACCGCAGCAGCGATATGAATTCGGTGCAATGAATTTTCCATGTGACCACAGAATTGCAGAGTTAACATAGAAGTGGTGTGTACAAGGAACTAATGTATAGCAAAGCTAACCGTGAATGACACTGTCAATCTATCTGATATACCGTTGACCACTACTGGGATGCCGTTTTTGGCCTGAAAGCCGAACGTACTGTGAAACAAGTCCATTAAAGTTATCCATGATGTTTTCACAAGACATGCTGGGTAAAATACTCGATGTCAGGGCACGTGCGTGCGTATGCTGTAAATGTGTATTTTTTATCGATTTTCTTTTAAGTTTGAACCACTTTACCAATGTTGATGCCAAATACTACTTACTACACATTACTATACCATTCTTTATTTTACACCAAAACGAACGAGTCTTCGAAATCGATCGCATGCTTGCTGTATGTGTGTGTGAAAGGCCTATATTACAGACGGACGCCAGCTCCGCAGAATGAACCCAGCAGTTGTCCTCTTGCAGAATGTTATTACAGAAGGAGGCAAGGTCAGATTGCAAGGATGATACATGGGAGGTGCTTTGAAATAAGTAAGCCCCTTTTTTTTGCATGAGCGTTGTGTATTGACCTTGGCATTTCTGACAATAACATCCATCATGCTCACGAAGCCCTTCCAAACACACAACGCCAGTCCACGTTGAGGCCAAATGAATCGGATTAAGGAATAACACTGGTGGATGGATGCCTGATATTCAGTGATAGCAAAAAAAAAAACAGTTTCTCAAGCTCTTGGCTCTACAATTGGGGCACTTTGAAAACAATGATTTGTATGGTAGATGCTGGACTGATAAAATAAAGATTACAGTACATACAGTGACATAATACCTTATCACTGCTGTTATAAAACAATTTTCTTATGACAGCACAATGACACTTTGACTTTAACAAGGATTATAATATTTGTTTAGTAAAATGTATGATTTTTTTTCAAGTTTTATAAACATACCATATATGATTTATATGGTCCAAGTAATGCATGTGTGTGTGTGTGTGTTTATTTGAATGATATATATTTAAATTGCAAAAGCTATATATAATTTCCGTTTCTCTGGCAGCGCAGCCCTGGTAATGTAGTCACTAGTTAAATATTATTACTTAAAAATAGACTTAATTAAACTATACACCTATTAAAACAAGTTCTACTACTTCGCATTTGTATTCATTTGGTGCACAGTTTTATTTTTGCCCCCGCTGAGTGTGTAAATATGTAAATGGACTCTGGTGATGTTGGAGGGTGTTGACAGCACATTGCAGTGTGTGTACAGTATGTTAGTGTAAACAGCACAGCGATGGCTCAGTGCTGTTTGTGTCTCAAGAGAGATAAACCTCAGCCTCTCTCGCTTTACAGTTTGGAAAAGTGGAAAAACTGGCAAACAGCTTTGGCTTGTCTTCTGTGTGCTGGACTGAAGTGCACGTGTCTGGCACAGATGACACGATTAAGCTATATTATTCTCTTATGATCCACTACTGTCAATGTAAGTAAGTTTGCTTTAACTCAAGAGTGAGATATGTGCTTCTTTTTTTAGGATGGAGGAAAGGATTTTATTATTTAATTTTATATAAAAAATAGAACCTATTTTTATATAACCTATAAAAAATAGGTTAATGTTTTGATTAGCGCTGTCAAAAGATTAATCGCGACTAATCACATACAAAATAAAAGTGTGTACTGTGTGTATATATTATGTGTAAATAAATACACACATACATGTATACATTTTAGAAAATGTTTATTTTGGTATATTTTTTTATTTATATTTAG
This sequence comes from Paramisgurnus dabryanus, assembly GCF_030506205.2. Taxonomy (NCBI): domain Eukaryota; kingdom Metazoa; phylum Chordata; class Actinopteri; order Cypriniformes; family Cobitidae; genus Paramisgurnus; species Paramisgurnus dabryanus. Next base: position 8,373,670 of record NC_133358.1, on the reverse strand, counting down.
AATAAAAAATATATCGAAATATATAAATACACATGTTAATGTTTATTAAATATAAAAATTTATGTGCACGAATTTATATATATATATATATATATATATAAAATAACAGTGCACACACATAAATTTTGCAAAAAATATAGATATTTTGTATGCGATTAATCACGATTAATCTTTTGACAGCCCTAGTTTTAATCTAATTGTGATATTATTAATACGTTTTGCAATTTGTTTCAACCTAATTTTTATTTAATATGCACCCTGGGTTATTTACAACCCAGCATTGGGTCAAAATGGAACAACCAAACTTGTTGGGTTGTAATGTAACTTATGCTGAGATGTTTCAACCCAAAATGCTGGCTTGCTTCAACCCATTTTTGGTTTAAATATAAATGTTTTCTGGGTTAATTTTACCCAACTGCTGGGTTTTTCCCTTTTTGACCCAACATTGTGGTTAAAATAACCCAACTTATTTCTGAGTGTGTAGTTTTATTTTAATTAAATACTTAGATTTTTTTATGCCCAAAATTCAAGAAGTAATATTATTAAAATAATATTTTTTTTACAGAGGAAAAAGGTGTGAGAAATGTTTAGATGAGTAAACATTGATATATATAAATTATATCAAATTGAAATATTTAAATGCATTTTCTAAGGGATGGTTTAATGGACAGGCCATGACTAGGCCTTAGTTTAATTAGGAAATATAACTAGTTTTAACAAACATTGCTTACCAACGCATTACTTGTGTGCATTTTGAGGCAAACAAAGGGCACCTATGCATTTTATGTCAGTGCAAGTTGTTTTCAGTTTGGACTTTTATTTTAGTAAACCGCCCCATATGTCTCAAACTATTCTTGATGTTAGATGAAGAATTGATAACAACACAAGTCCTATGTCCACAATAACAATAATAAACATTATTGTTATAATTTAGAATGAGATATAAAACATAAAAAGAGGTAGAAAGGAGTGTCATAATAAATTGTAAATACTTGAAAACGATTTATACCATTTTTAATTAATTTCTTAAAGAAACAAAAAAATTTACTTTCTAAATTTGACTTTAAAAAAGCATCATATTTTTTTTCTTTTTTTCTGTAAACATGATTTAACTTCTACAATTTATGTATTTGGATTGTCAGATTCTAGATTAAACATCTAGAAATGTATATGAAAGCATTGTTTTCCTTCATATGATTATCACATAAGTGCTATAATCCAATGTCCAATTCTATCCATTCTAAATAGATCATATACAAAACAAACTGCATACACAACAGAAGATCCTTTGTGTCTAAAGTCCTTCATTTTTGTGAAGCACTAGTCTCCACATTTTCACAGCGGCTCTAGCTAAAATGGAGAGTACTCATTTTATCTTTGAGTAAATGGGTGAGAGCTCATCAGATGAAACATGGTTAGACAGTGCCCCCTAGCTGCAGGGCTCAGATTCTCACCCCGTCTGGGAGCCAGGCGTTGACCTGCAGAATTTTAATAGAAACCAAGCATGAAAGGGAGAATTCTTTAAAGGCTTCATCAAGTGTGACCAACCAGCATCAGCAGTAACCCATGTTATACAGGCCACAGTTATGACCCCCTCAAAGAGCTGCTTCGGAGGAGGCGGGCGACAGGGAGGGCCACACGCCCTCAGAAGTTTTCCCCATCTCCCTTGAAGAACGGCCTGGCCAGCCCAGCGGGATGCGCACAGGGCCTGCTTTGAAAAATAACACCTTTGTGATCCCCCATGTTCGGGATGGAGCGTGGTTTGCAGATGGCATGGAAAGAGCCACCACGGCAATGTCTCTCTGAACAGACAGAAAGAGTGCGGCCTTTGAACTAATACCTGAATATCATCCTCTATCATGGAAAAGGTCTTCTCAGAGATCTCTACATGTCTGTTGAGAGCCTCATGTATGTTTACTACTGAGGATAGCAGACACTTTAATTTTCTTACAAACTAATTGTCAACATCTGTGTGTTTCAGTCAACTTTGGGTGTCATTGGGTGTTAGGTTATAGATGTAATTTTGGTAACAATTTACAAAGTTTGCATTTGTAGCAAACATGAACTAACAATGAGCAATTGTAGTTTTTCAGATTCATCTTTTTTTAATATTAGTAAATGTCATTGCAAGTGTTTAGGTTTGTTCATTGTGCATTAACTTATGTTAACAACTTTTGATTTTAAAAATGTATTAGAACTGCTGAAAAAAATAACATGAACTAAGATTGATCATTCTTATGGAAGGATTTTGTATTGTTAGTTCATGTTATCTAATGCAATAACTAATGTTAAAAAATACAACATTACTGTAATCTTATGTTGATATATTTGTATTAAAAATATTTTATAATAAATAAGATATAAATGTTTTATTTTTCAAAATGGTGTGGATTGCGATTAATATTAAATTATACAATAATAAACATTATTAAAATTGGTAAAATATTGATAAATCTGTCACAATTTACCATAAAACTGGTCAATAACTACATTTTAAGTATACAATTGTGAACGAAAATATTAGCACCCTGGGAAATATGAGTAAAGAAAGTTGTTTAAATAAATCTTTGTTTCTCCTTTTGAGCTTTAATTTAAAAAATCACACAAATCCAATGTTTCATTGATAAAAAAAAAAAAATTAAAGTAAGGGGGAAGTTTTTTTTATAAGTTAGCCACAATTATTCCCCCTTCATTTAATCATCTTTGCCACTTTCATTTGCAAAGATAACATCTCAGAGTCTTGTATTATAATATCTGATAAGGTTGAAGAATTCATTTTAAGTGATCTTAGATTATTTCTCCAGAATTTCTGCAGACACTTCATATGTTGCTGCTCTTTCCTCTTCAGTCATTTTCTGTATGGTTCAGGTCAGGGATCAGGGATGGCTATGGCAAATAATTTTGCTCAGTCACCCTTTTTAATTTGATGTTTGTTTTGAACCAATATCTTGATGAAAGATTTAATCATGACCCATTATTAGATTTCTAGCAGAGCAAGTCAGGTTTTGACTTTTTTATTTGTTGGTATTTGATATCCATAATCCATTAAGCCATGTATCTGAATAAGGACCTCTGGTATAAAAGTAGGTTCACAACAATAAAGATTCAAAGGTAATTTTAACTGTAGACATGAGGCTCTTTTAAATCCCTGTGTGCACAAAAGCCATCTTGTGTTCTTGCTGCAAAATTTGTTTTATATGGCCACAGAACCCAGTCATGTTTAAAGTCCCAGTACGGCAAATTAATATACTGGAGTTTGTTTTTGCATGAGAACAGAGGATTTTTTTAAACTGTGTCTCTAATAGCTTGTGGTGATGGAGGTGCTGTTTTCCATTATTTTATTTGACCCCAAGATTGAACTGATTTTTGAAGTTCTCCATTCGTGATCCTTGGAGAGTCTTTGTCCACTCAGATTATTCTCTGAGCATTAAGATGATATAGACACACGTCCTCCTCTTTCAGGAAGATTTGCAACATCTCCAGTTGTTTAAAATGTTTTTATTATTGCCCTGATTGTGGAAATTTCCTTAAAGCCACTTTTTATTTTGTGTAGCTCAACTTTTGCTGCACATCAAGACTATAGTTTTTCGGTTTACCCATTTTGATGAATAGGGGGATTTGGGCATTGTGTTACTTCATATTTATTTCCATTTGAAAGAGGGCGTTATGTCTGGACAACATCATGTTTCTAGTCACCTTGGTGTGCTAAGAAAATTTTAATATCAATACTTTAGTGATATTTTACTCTAACGTGCTATGGTGCAAATAATGGTGTCCCGTGTGTATTAGAGAAAAACATTTATTTAATAATATAAAGCCCCTCCCCAATTTCAATTGTTTACTTCAATAAAGCATTTTTTTATTAAAGCTCAAAAGAAGACACTTTCTTTGCTCATATTTACCAAGGGTGCCAATATTTTGTCCACAACTGTATCTATTAAAAACTACACAATTAATAAAATGACTTTATTTATTTATTTATTTATATATTACAGTAAATGTCCACTCACACATTTTCTTCCTTGTTTGTTGCACACGCAGAAACGGAACATGCCCACTGTTAGCGTGACGTCCTCGGCAAAGCTGACAGCGCGAGGGTCACGAGCGTCACTAAAACTGGTCTGAGGAAAAACGAAAGCACAGATTGTGATGCAGTGGGCTTCTGTAGTTTGTACCGAGGTGAATAAATCACTTTAGGGCTGGTGCTGGTGACAGGGCTTCCCCTCCATCCGCCTGAGAGGGACGGGGAGAAGCAGAGCACTGAACTTCTAACCCCTCTTTTCAGAAATCATTTTCAGCCGCGGTTGACAGTTGGTAACCGCTTTTTGACAGCGCGCTCCTGCCGGCCAGGGGCGCGTTCCCGCGCTGCTGAGCGTCCCCCGCCGTCGCCAAACCCTCTGCAAAGGTGATCTGCTTTTGGTTTGTTTTCATTTCCACTGGCTTTGGCAGGAATGTGTATTTTGATACTCTCCCTACTTCATTTATACCCGTCTTTGTGAATGGATTCTCCATGTCATTTTATCATAACAGCAAGTTTTTTGTACTGCAGAATACATGTGAGTGGAACATTGCTTTAAAACTGTAGCAGGTAAAGTACGAAATACACACTGTCAAGGTACAAAAAACTTTTCTGTCGCTGGGGCGTTACCCTTAAAGGTTCATCTTTATACCTTTATGTACAGTAACCTACCCAAAAAGGTACACAATTGTATTTATTATACCTGTAAACGTACAAAACGGAACCATAGGGTACCACCCCAGAAACAGAAAAGGTACGGTTTTGTATAGTTTTGTGTGTATGTAGCCTATATATATATATATATATATATATATATATATATATGTTCCCAAACTGGGTGTGTGTGACATGGTGCTTTATAAGATACGATTTTTCATAAATTCTGTGTAATAAAACATTAGAAAATGATAGCTACCAACCAACAGCAGAACATTGTATAATTTAATATATTATGTTTGATTCAAATTCTAAGTTTGAGATTTTTTTATGTCATAAATTTTCTTTAAAGTGGGCCAAGAAGGGATGCACGGCGAATGTTTGAGAGCCACTGATTTAAGGTATCATTTATGCACAAACAATGTAGGCCGAAATTAAATGCTAAAGTTTACTATTTGTGAGCAATGCAAAGTATGAGCAAAAGCAATAGTGATGCTTGCCTTGGCAGGCACTGTCAATCATTTGTCTGTGACACGATCTTGACCTGTAATCTTGATCTACTGAAACATTTAGCGCAGTCCCATCGTGGTCTGTCTTCTGTACACACAGCTGTGAATACTGTCTTTGTACTGTTAGCGTTGTGTGTGTGTGTGCGTGTTTGGCGAGCCTATTGGCCCCTGCTCCATTCAACAAACTTCACACCGATCTTAGCCTCTTCTCACCAAAGAGGGACTCCTCCTCGCAGGGCATAAATTAAGCCCACAAAAAGCAGAGAGGAAAAAAGACCAGCCAGGAAGTAATTTTCATCTCCTATTAGCACGTTCTTTCATAACACAACAGGAAAACAGTTTGGGCAATGAGGACAGAGGGGATTGCGTGTTTTTCTCACACTATAAAGATATTTTCACGCCTATGTATAGCAATAAAACATCGCCTGTTAATTCAACTGGGGACACTATATGTTATTTTAATGAGTGTCACAAGAGCCCTGGTTAATGCGTCTATGACTCTTGGAGTGTTTGGGCGGAAGAGGAACACTTTACAGGCGATACGACTTATGGTACGAGATGCTTCAGCGTGTGTCCTACTTCTCTAAAGCATAAAAACCCTTACATTATCACGTACATACGTAAGATTCCTTCAAGAGGTAAAGAGATAAGTCGACATGCAAAGTGCTTTAATAAGGTCCCAACATGCCCACTCATCAAAACGTTTTACGGAGCATGTGTTGCTACGTTTTAATTGTCTTTGAAAAACATCGTAAAAAGCGACGCTACAATTTCATTGTACGCGGATGTGCACAGGACCATATGGCTGCACACATATTTTCTCATTTCATACATGTTTCTTTTTGACATCAATAATTCCTCGGCATCCAGTAGCGTCTGGACCGCTTCCAAAGCAATTATAAAGTTGCCGTGGAAACAGAGGCCGCCTGCCAAAATGAACCATACTGTCTCCGCTCTGCGAAAAGAAGACACCAAGACAAAGAAAGAGCAGATACAATACAAAGATGACAGCATATCTGTGTATCGTTGCTATGATAATTCCTGAATGCGCATAATGTTGTTTTACTAGACTAGACGTTCTAAACTTATAGCGGACTCATGCAATTGCACTTTCATTCTTTAGGGTTGGAGGCAACGTTGTTAGGGGTTAGAGTAATGTATTGTAACCTTATGCTAAGCTAATGAACAGGAAGATGGCCCAGTAATGGATACACTTTTACATTTATCTTTTCGAGACTCATTATATGGGTTTGTGACAACCTCGTTAGGATTGGCCGCCAGATTACCCAAGTGAATAAAGCACAGACCTCTCATATGCTCAAATACACACATACACACACACTGACTTTCTGTTGTGCGTACTTAGACAACATGTCATGCTTTTAAAGGAACCCTGATGACTCTGTGTGTTTGTTCAGTTGGTGTTTTGGGTTTGGCTTCCATCTCTCTGAGATGTTGCATAATGTTGTTTGATCTTAACTTGACAAAAAGGGTGCGAATCGTTCTCTGTACCTTGACAGCTTAATTAATAATTTATAGTTTGCACTGTTCCTTCGTTTATGTATGCACCTGTGAATACAAATATGGAATATGCTAAAATATTTAGTGGCACTTTGCATGAAAGTGTACATACAGTCAATTGAATATGTTTTCATACGCTCATTGCTGTAGACCCTGCTCGATCTTACGCTCTCATTAGAGCTACATGCAGAGATCAATATTTGCATTCCAGGAAAGCAGTCATCATTTAACACAACTTTAATGAGCTTGGAAGTTTCATTTACATATTTACACTCATCTGATGGAAAGTAGGTATGTAAATGTGTGTTTTATGTATCTGTGTGAAGACTCAAAAGACTGCCTTTTCTCAGATTTCTCACTGACTGTAAATTCAAACATCTACGTTTATGCAAAGGTTTGCTTGTTAGTTTCTTTTGCCTTCCCCGGGCTCCTGATGTGACCCAAGTTAGTTTGGTCCTCACGTGTATTTTCTGCTTCTGTGATAGTGTAAACAGCACAAAACTCATTGAATCTGATGCTATCAAATACAAGCTGAGCTCCTTTCATATGTGGAGAGAAATTAGAAACACATCTGCAGATTTTACAATGTGATTTCTATGTAAACAGAAAGGTTAAAATACTTGAAAGTGTATTATCGATTTAAGTCGCCATGAAACTGAAGTAGCGTTTGTCTTATTTCATTTCTGAAATTGGATCATTTGAAGTTGAGTCCTGTTGCTGTTGCTGTTGCTGTCATGTTGATCTTCTCCCGGACCCCGCCCACCTGCCATACCATTTGACCGGAAGTAAAGAAAGATCGTTTTGAGGAGGGGAGGATATTTGCATTTTCGAATAAAGATTATGAGAGCACATGAATTTTTAAAAAACAATAAAGCTCACAGATAAAAAAACACAATATTACAAAACATATTACAGTTTTTTATTTTCATGGCAACTTTAAACATTCATTGAGATTGCATAGATTTTTTTAATGTAAAAAATAAGCAGTTTCATCGGGCGCACGTGCGGTGATGCGATAAGCATCTGGTCCGAACTTTACTTCCGATTTCTGTTTTTTTAATGGTCTTTTTAATGGTCTGACTGGTTGCTGAAACTCTTAAAGTTTGTCGAAAATAACAAATGTTTTGGGTTCCTATGTAATATAGGTGTTGGTTATTTTGCTAGTTATATAAATAAACTACTTTAAAAGAACTTTGTTGTTATTTATTCTTCGCGGAGTTTACCGGAAGTTACGTGTTTATGTTGTTACTGCTGAAACCGTCTATAGAAGTTAGCAAAAACATGCACTTGAACAGTTGGCAAGGTGATAGTTTCATGTGGTCTCTTTTCTATCATGTTACATTGGATACCGTAGTCCAACTTCAATGTCAATGTGAACTTCACAACGAAATTCAACAAAATGATTCAAGCAGAAATTGGATTGGTCAGGTAAAAATTAAACATGTGCCTCCATCACAACCTATTACTTTTATAATAAAACAAGTTAGTTCACCATACACTGCTTTTCATTGGATAAAAGTATGTTAAATATTCATGTGAAAATGCAAAAGTTAAAAGTCACTAGTCAGCTTATATGAACGAAAAGTGTTAGTGATGCATTCAGTAACTAGATAGTAAAGTTTGAAGACAAACTTTATGTTGGCTTGAGAAAGCGTAGCCTGAACGTTTAAAACGGTTTGACATAAGTTTAGTTTAGTAGGCTATCTGGCTGTTAGTATGTTTAAGTATGAAGGTAGCATGATTTACCATGAGGCTAGCATGATGTTAGCATGATTAGCATGATGCTAGCATGATTAGCATGAAGCTAGCTTGATGCAAGCATGATTCGCATGAAGCTAGCATGATTCGCATGAAGCTAGCATGATGTTAGCATGATTAGCATGAAGCTAGCATGATGCTAGCATGATTAGCATGAAGTTAGCATGATTAGCATGAAGCTAGCATGATGTTAGCATGATTAGCATGAAGCTAGCATGATTTGCATGAAGCTAACATGATGTTAGCATGATTAACATGAAGCTAGCATGATGCTAACATGATTAGCATGAAGCTAGCAAGATGCTAGCATGATTAGCATGATGCTAACATGATTAGCATGAAGCCTGCATGATGCTAGCATGATTAGCATGAAGCTAGCATGATGTTAGCATGATTAGCATGAAGCTAGCATGATGTTAGCATGATTAGCATGAAGCTAGCATGATGTTAGCATGATTAGCATGAAGCTAGCATGATGCTAGCATGATTAGCATTAAGCTAGCATGATGCTAGCATGATTAGCATGAAGCTAGCATGAAGCTAGCATGATTAGCATGAAGTTAGCATGAAGCTAGCATGATGCTAGCATGATTAGCATGAAGCTAGCATGATGCTAGCATGATTAGCATGAAGCTAGCATGATGCTAGCATGATTAGCATGAAGCTAGCATGATGTTCGCATGATTAGCATGAAGCTAGCATGATGCTAACATGATTAGCATGAAGCTAACAAGATGCTAGCATTATTAGCATGAAGCTAGCATGATGGTAGCATGATTAGCATGAAGCTAGCATGATGCTAGCATGATTAGCATGAAGCTAGCATGATGCTAGCATGATTAACATGAAGCTAGCATGATGCTAGCATGATTAGCATGAAGCTAGCATGATTTTAGCATGATTAGCATAAAGCTAGCATGATGCTAGCATGATTAGCATGAAGCTAGCATGATGCTAGCATGATTAGCATGAAGCTAGCATGATGCTAGCATGATTAGCATGAAGCTAGCATGATGCTAGCATGATTAGCATGAAGCTAGCATGATGCTAACATGATTAGCATGAAGCTAGCATGAAGCTAGCATGATTAGCATGAAGTTAGCATGAAGCTAGCATGATGCTAGCATGATTAGCATGAAGTTAGCATGATTAGCATGAAGCTAGCATGAAGTTAGCATGATTAGCATGAAGCTAGCATGAAGTTAGCATGATTAGCATGAAGCTAGCATGAAGTTAGCATGATTATATAAGGCTTTGTTTATTCCGTTGCTAGGGTACTAAGTTTGGTTGCTAGGGAGAACATTGGCATCCCATAATGATTACACTTCAAGCCACAAGTAAAACGGTCCAACCCCTGTGTCTCTACGATGTTCAGATCCAGAGATATAAGGCTTTGTTTATTATGTTGCTAGGGTCTTCATATTTTGTTGCTAGGGGCGTGGCTTAATACCTCAATAAGAATCCTAAGAGACTGATTGGATGCCTGAGTAAAATGAGCCCACCCCTATGTCTCTATGACACTCTGGTGCAAAGATATCCATCTGGGCTTTTTATAATGGTAGTCTATGGGAGATGTTGCTAGGGTACCCAAAATTGTTGCTAGGGGCGTGGCTTAATAGCTCTGGGGTGATCCTAAGAGACTGATTGGATGCTTGAGTAAAATGAGCCCACCCCCATGTCTCTAAGACACTCTAAAGTGAAGATATTCCATCTGGGACGCTTTTATTCCCTTTTATGGGCATGTTTCCTGCCCCATTATAAGTCAATGGGAAATTTTGGGGGCCTCTTACACCCCAGGGGTACAGCTTACACCCCATTGTGAAGTATGTTCTTACACAGCCTGTCAGCCTCCTTAAATGTGGTAAGCCACAAGTTTCTACAAGTTTCTCACTCGCAGCTATGACCCGTCAAAGTTTGTCTCAATGTTAAGTCAATGGAAATTTTGGGGTGTTTCAGCGCCCCGTTTAGGAATTCGGAAGGTCCCATCAGTTAGAAAAGATATAGCACACCTCGTCAGATCAGACCGAAAGTCTGTCCAAAGTTTGATGGCTGTAGCTTGAAAGCTCTAGGACGAGTTAGAGTTAGAAATTTTAGTCTCAGAAGAAAAAGAATAATAATAACTAGATATTAAAGTTTGAAGACAAACTTTATGTTGGCTTGAAAAAGCGTAGCTTGAACGTTTAAAACGGTTTGACAGAAGTTTAGTTTAGTAGGCTATCTGGCTGTTAGAATGTTTAAGTATGAAGGTAGCATGATTAGCATGAAGTTAGCCTGATGTTAGCATGATTAACATGAAGCTAACATGATGCTAGCATGATTAGCATGAAGCTAGCATGAAGCTAGCATGATGCTAGCATGATTAGCATGAAGCTAGCATGATGTTAGCATGATTAGCATGAAGCTAGCATGATGCTAGCATGATTAGCATGATGCTAGCATGAAGCTAGCATGATGCTAGCATGATTAGCATGAAGCTAGCATGATGCTAACATGATTAGCATGAAGCTAGCATGATGTTAGCATGATTAGCATGAAGCTAGCATGATGCTAGCATGATTAGCATGATGTTAGCATGATTAGCATGAAGCTAGCATGATGCTAGCATGATTAGCATGAAGCTAGCATGATGTTAGCATGAAGCTAGCATAATGCTAGCATGATTAGCATGAAGCTAGCATGATGTTAGCATGATTAGCATGAAGCTAGCATGATGCTAGCATGATTAGCATGAAGCTAGCATGATGCTAGCATGATTAGCATGAAGCTAGCATGATGCTAGCATGATTAGCATGAAGTTAGCATGAAGCTAGCATGATGCTAGCATGATTAGCATGAAGCTAGCATGATGCTAGCATGATTAGCATGAAGCTAGCATGATGTTAGCATGATTAGCATGAAGCTAGCATGATGCTAGCATGATTAGCATGATGCTAGCATGATGCTAGCATGATTAGCATGAAGCTAGCATGATGCTAGCATGATCAGCATGAAGCTAGCATGATGCTAACATGATTAGCATGAAGCTAGCATGATGCTAGCATGATTAGCATGAAGCTAGCATGATGCTAGCATGATTAGCATGAAGCTAGCATGATGTTAGCATGATTAGCATGAAGCTAGCATGATGTTAGCATGATCAGCATGAAGCTAGCATGATGTTAACATGATTAGCATGAAGCTAGCATGATGCTAGCATGATTAGCATGAAGCTAGCATGATGCTAGCATGATTAGCATGAAGCTAGCATGATGTTAGCATGATTAGCATGAAGCTAGCATGATGTTAGCATGAAGCTAGCATGATGCTAGCATGATTAGCATGAAGCTAGCATGATGCTAGCATGATTAGCATGAAGCTAGCATGATGTTAGCATGATTAGCATGAAGCTAGCATGATGTTAGCATGATCAGCATGAAGCTAGCATGATGTTAACATGATCAGCATGAAGCTAGCATGATGTTAGCATGAAGCTAGCATGATGCTAGCATGATTAGCATGAAGCTAGCATGATGCTAGCATGATTAGCATGAAGCTAGCATGATGTTAGCATGATTAGCATGAAGCTAGCATGATGCTAGCATGATTAGCATGAAGCTAGCATGATGCTAGCATGATTAGCATTAAGCTAGCATGATGCTAGCATGATTAGCATGAAGCTAGCATGATTAGCATGAAGCTAGCATGGTGCTAGCATGATTAGCATGAAGCTACTATGATGCTAGCATGATTCGCATGAAGCTAACATGATGTTAGCATGATAAGCATGAAGCTAGCATGATGCTAACATGATTAGCACGAAGCTAGCATGATTAGCATGAAGCTAGCATGATTAGCATGAAGCTAGCATGAAGTTAGCATGATTAGCATGAAGCTAGCATGATGCTAGCATGATTAGCATGAAGCTAGCATAATGTTAGCATGATTAGCTAACATTAATATGATTAGCACGAAGCTAGCATGATTAGCATGAAGCTAGCATGATTAGCATGAAGCTAGCATGAAGTTAGCAGGATTAGCATGAAGCTAGCATGATTAGCATGAAGCTAGCATGATGCTAGCATGATTAGCATGAAGCTAGCATGATGCTAGCATGATTAGCACGAAGCTAGCATGATACTAGCATGATTAACACGAAGCTAGCATGATTCTAGCACGATTAGCATGAAGCTAGCATGATGTTAGCATGAAGCTAGCATGAAGCTAGCATGAGGCTAGCATAATTAGCATGAAGTAAGCATAGGTTAGCATGATTAACATGAAGCTAACATGATTTAACGTGAAGTTAACATGATTATCCTGATGCTAGCATGATTAGCATGATGCTAGCATGATTAGCATGAAGCTAGCACTATTTAGTGTGCAGCTAACAAGATTTAACATGAAGTTAGCATGATTTAGCATGAAGTTAGCAAGATTTATCATGAAATTAGCATAAAGCTAGCATGAAACTAGCATGAAGCTAGTATGACATAGCATGGAGCTAGCATGACGCTAACATGACCCAAATACCCAACCCCCATGTCTCTATGATGTTCAGATCCAGAGATATAAGGCTTTGTTTATTATGTTGCTAGGGTGTTCATATTTGGTTGCTAGGGGCGTGGCTTAATACCTCAATAAGAATCCTAAGAGACTGATTGGATGCCTGAGTAAAATGAGCCCACCCCTATGTCTCTATGACACTCTGGTGCAAAGATATGCATCTGGGCTTTTTACAATGGTAGTCTATGGGAGATGTTGCTAGGGTACCCAAAATTGTTGCTAGGGGCGTGGCTTAATAGCTCTGTGGTGATCCTAAGAGACTGATTGGTTGCCTGAGTAAAATGAGCCCAACCCCATGTCTCTGCGACACTCTAAAGTGAAGATATTCCATCTGGGACGTTTTTATTCCCTTTTATGGGCATGTTTCCTGCCCCATTATAAGTCAATGGGAAATTTTGGGGGCCTCTTACACCCCAGGGGTACAGCTTACACCCCATTGTGAGGTATGTTCTTACACAGCCTGTCAGCCTCCTTAAATATGATAAGCCACAAGTTTCTACAAGTTTCTCACTCACAGCTATGACCCGTCAAAGTTTGTCTCCATGTTAAGTCAATGGAAATTTTGGGGTGTTCGAGCCCCCCGTTTAGGAATTTGGAAGGTCCCATCAGTTAGAAAAGATATAGCACACTAAGTCAGACCAGTCTGAAGGTCTGTGGAAAATTTGGTGCATGTAGCTTGAAAGCCCTAGGACGAGTTAGTGTTTATAATTTGGGGTAGAATAATAAGATATAAGTTTAATAGCAATAACAATATATTGGCTTTTTCAAAGCCAACATAATAACTAGATATTAAAGTTTGAAGACAAACTTTATGTTGGCTTGAAAAAGCGTAGCTTGAACGTTTAAAACGGTTTGACAGAAGTTTAGTTTAGTAGGCTATCTGGCTGTTAGAATGTTTAAGTATGAAGGTAACATGATTTAACATGATGCTAACATGATAAGCATGAAGCTGGCATGATGCTAGCATGATTAGCATGATGCTAGCATGATGCTAGCATGACTAGCATGAAGCTAACATGATGCTAGCATGATTAGCATGAAGCTAGCATGATGCTAGCATGATTAGCATGAAGCTAGCATGATGCTAGCATGATTAGCATGAAGCTAGCATGATGCTAGCATGATTAGCATGAAGCTAGCAAGATGTTAGCATGATTAGCATGAAGCTAGCATGATGCTAGCATGATTAGCATGAAGCTAGCATGATGCTAGCATGATTAGCATGAAGCTAGCATGATGGTAGCATGATTAGCATGATGTTAACATGATTAGCATGAAGCTAGCATGATGTTAGCATGATTAACATGAAGCTAGCATGATGCTAGCATGATTAGCATGAAGCAAGCATGATACTAGTATGATTAGCATGAAGCTAGCATGATTAGCAAGAAGCTAGCATGATGCTAGCATGATTAGCATGAAGCTAGCATGATGCTTGCATGATTAGCATGAAGCTAGCATGATGTTAGCATGATTAACATGAAGCTAGCATGATGTTAGCATGATTAGCATGAAGCTAACATGATTAGCATGAAGCTAACATGATGCCAGCATGATAAGCATGAAGCTAGCATGATGCTAGCATGATTAGCATGAAGCTAGCATGATGCTAGCATGATTAACATGAAGCTAGCATGATGGTAGCATGATTAGCATGAAGCTAGCATGATGCTAACATGATTAGCATGAAGCTAGCATGATGCTAGCATGGTTAGCATGAAGCTTGCATGATGCTAGCATGATTAGCACGAAGCTAGCATGATGTTAGCATGATTAGCACGAAGCTAGCATGAAGCTAGCATGATATTAGCATGTTTAGCATGAAGTTAGCATGATGTTAGCATGATTAACATGAAGCTAGCATGATGTTAGCATGATTTTAGCATGATTAGCATGAAGCTAGCATGAGGCTAGCATGATTAGCATGAAGCTAGCATGAGGCTAACATGATTAACATGAAGCTAACATGATGTTAACATGATTAGCATGAAGCTAGCATGATTTAACATGAAGCTAGCATGATTAACATGATGCTAACATGATTAGCATGAAGCTAACACTATTTAGCCTGAAGCTAACAAGATTTAACATGAAGCTAACATGATTTAGCATGAAGTTAGCAAGATATATTGTGAAATTAGCATAAAGCTAGCATGAAACTAGCATGAAGCTAGTATGACTTAGCATTAAGCTAGCATGAAGCTAACATGACCCAAAGACCCAACCCCCATGTCTCTATGATGTTCAGATCCAGAGATATAAGGCTTTGTTTGTTATGTTGCTAGGGTGCTCATAATTGGTTGCTAGGGGCGTGGTTTAATACCTCAATAAGAATCCTATTAAGACTGATTGGATGCCTGAGTAAAATGAGCCCACCCCTATGTCTCTATGACACTCTGGTGCAAAGATATCCATCTGGGCTTTTTATAATGGTAGTCTATGGGAGATGTTGCTAGGGTACCCAAAATTGTTGCTAGGGGCGTGGCTTAATAGCTCTGGGGCGATCCTAAGAGACTGATTGGATGACTGAGTAAGATGAGCCCACCCCCACGTCTCTACGACACTCTAAAGTAAAGATATTCCATCTGGGACGCTTTCATTCCCTTATATGGGCATGTTTCCTGCCCCATTATAAGTCAATGGGAAATTTTGGGGGCCTCTTACACCCCAGGGGTATAGCTTACACCCCATTGTGATGTATGTTCTTACAGAGCCTGTCAGCCTCCTTAAATGTGGTAAGCCACAAGTTTCTACAAGTTTCTCACTCACAGCTATGACTCGTCAAAGTTTGTCTCAATGTTAAGTCAATGGAAATTTTGGGGTGTTCGAGCCCCCCGTTTAGGAATTCGGAAGGTCCCATCTGTTAGAAAAGATATAGCACACTCCGTCAGACCAGTCTGAAGGTCCGTGGAAAATTTGGTGCATGTAGCTTGAAAGCTCTAGGACGAGTTAGTGTTCGTAATTTTGGTCTCAGAAAAAGAATAATAATAATAAGTTTAAAAGCAATAACAATATGTTGGCTTTTTCAAGCCAACATAATAATAATAATAATAATAAGTTTAAGTGCAACAACAGTATGTTGGCTTTCTCAAGCCAACATAACTAGTCAGAGGTCACTGTGTGACCTTTACTTTTAGGTTTACTTTTTCACCAAGTAATGTTTACCAAAGAAAATAATCATCTTTAGGTTTTAAGACTAAATCTTTCATTTTTTTATTTTTCATGTACTGCTATAAGATTTAATAATAATACGTTTTAGTAAAGTTCTCTTTTGGTTACAATTTTCCTCTTATTATGATTATTATTATGATTATGATTATTATTATTATCCTCATCATCCTCATCATTATTATTATCATTAATAATAATAGTAATACTACTACTAATAACCTTATAATAATAATAATTATTATTATAATAAGACAAATATTAAAAAAATATTTGTTATTATTATTATGTGGACCAGTTATGATTGTAAACAAATGGCTGAAACACCGAAAATGTAGCCAAACTGGAAACCTCCTAAAAATGCATAAATATATAGGCTCCTGTATAGCTCAGTGGTAAAATTGTCATGAGTTTGAACCCAGGGAACCAAGGGCGTCAGTTTGTGCGAAAAGTGGTGGTGACAAAAGATTGAATAAAAAACATTACAGCAGGACGGGAAAAATATTGAATAACGGCGCATCAAAAATGGGCATAGTGTAGGCCAGTCATCAATACGAAAATACTCTGCATAAAAACCTCAACAATTTCGACTGCACATGGAACAGTCCCTGCAACACCAGCTGAACCGAACAGTGCCAAAGCACCATACTGTAGAAAACAGCGGCGCGTTAGTTCATTACATGTGTAAAAGAAAACACATCATAAGCATACAACGCAACATATGTGACCCTGGACCACAAAACCGTAAGTAGCACAGGTATATTTTTAGCAATAGCCAACAATACATTGTATGGGTTTTTGGACAATAAATATTGTTTCTTTTTGTATCTAAATTGCATAGCATGTTTTATTTTGTGCAAATAAACCTTTAACATTTCTTGGTTCACTTGATTTTTCAGAACATTTTAACCAAATGCTTTCAAAAAGTGGTGGGGACATGTCCCCAGTGTCCCCAGTGTAAATGACACCTATGCAGGGAACACACATACTGATAAAAACAAATGTATACCTTGCTTTGGAAAAGTGTCTGCCAAATGTGTAAATGTAAATTAAGCTTATGTCTAAAGTAAAAACATTAGAATAAATAGAAACTTTGTCGCTTTGTCACATGTGGTCTAAAAAAACTGGTCTCACATTATGTCCTCTCACTTCTAAAACTATTACCCCTGTTTCATATTATAAGTAATTAATGTCCATTGCAAACATCAAAACAAATAGTGTCATCTAGTACTCATTAACTGAACCAGAATTATTATGTTGGGCTAAAAACAGGAACAGATTCTATAAACAGCCTAAAACTTATTGCCATTACCAGCATCTTCAGCACCAGCTGAGATGATTTTTAGCCTACTTTCCCAGAAGCGGAGGAGAGACTTTTTAGCCAGACAAGTTTAATCATGAGACCACACAGTGCCTGTTTGCTAACAAAATGGTCTCTGACCTCATCATTTTGAAAAGTTATCAAGCCCTGCTGTAGTTGCCTAGAATTATGTAGGACAGACATTAGATGCTTCGCCACTGAATCATGGTTAGATGCACACTATTTCGGTCTGGCAAGTCATGGTATCTATCTTTATATAGTGCTCTCTGTTTCAAAGTAGATTTACGGTAACATTAATTAATTATAAAAAAGCCTTTAAGGGAATCACATAATTAATAGCTTTAATAACAGTATGTTTTGCAGTATAAATTGAATTGTTACAAATGTCACTTTATGCCTTTAAAGGGATAATCCCCCCCAAAAAAACCTGAAAATTATATCATCATTTCTTTACCCTCATGTTATTCTAAACCTGTATGAGTTTTTTTTTCTTCTGTTCTGTTGAACACAAGAAAAGTTATTTTTCTTTGATAAATAATGATAACCACACAGTTGACAATACCCATTGACTTCCATAGTAGAAAAAAAAATATTATAGAAGTCATAGCTTCTGTCAACTGTGTGCTTATGATCTCAGGCTGCTGAAATGAACGGCAGTAAACAGTGGTGTTGTCATTCAGCTCAGTTCAAGTTTTGTTTACATGAAAACAGTGTCTAAACACAGCTAACAGACTAGTCTAATCTTAGCTAAAAATAATAATCCTTTGTTTTACAGTTTGTTCAGACACTGTGTACAGTAGCCCCTTTTGTTTACCCTTTTATTGATTAGTTTTGTCAAAATAATAATAATAATTATATCAATTTTTAATAATGTAATAATTTTAATAACTCCACATACTTATTTACTGTAAACCTGAGGTTATTTATTATAAACATTGTAATGCCAATAAAATTTGATTAAAAAAATATTGTTTATAGTTTTTAGATCTGAAGCTTGCATTTTTACTTAATTGCATTTCAGTTACAGATTTTATTTATGACACTTGAACCCGACTACAAACACAAACTTATGTTAAAATTCTTATGCTTTTAACTGTAGTGTTAGCTCAATACTGCACCCTTGTGTCCACTGTATAAATATTGTCCCAAGACACTATGTGGAAAAATATGCAATGTATAGGTAAATCTCTCAAAATATGTTAAAACATGTCCTGGTCATATACAGGATCTGGCATATTTTCTCAATGACAATTATTAGATATTTTTAAATGAAAAGAAAGAAAATTAACAATAATACAAACATTGCAATACAATAACTTCTTAATTTAACTCAGCATTAAGGCAATGCAGACAGCATATACGTTTACATACCGTATGCTTACCAATATTAATTCAAAATATGTTTTTTTTTTCACTCTGGGGTCGAATGCAATTACCGTCCTGAATATTGGGTAAGTTTAGCCAGTGGTACAGTACTTTCACATACTACTGGTATCATTCACAAATGCATGACCTTTGTTTTTAGGATAATTGTTGAACATCACTTTAAATCTTTTAACAGAAACCTTAATTGTATATCTTTGATATCTAACATGGGTGATGAATGTGCACATATCATTTTCAGAGCATAATATCTGTTTTGTTTTATTTATTGGTCAATCTTTCCTAAACAATTGTATGTTTTTTCTTAACGTTAATGTGTTCTTTGTATAGGCCTAATCATCATTAAACTGTATATGGGTCAATTCAATTGATATTTTTTAATTTCATAACAAAACAATGGATCACTAAATTTTTGGTTCATTTTGGATTTTTGTAAATTGATTTGGTATGGTTTTAGTTTTCACACACCACAATTCTGTTAACTACCTGTCCTGGACCACAGGTTGCGTTTATTATGAATGAATTTTTGATAAAGGAAAATATTGCAGACACTAAACCTCTAGGTTTGATTTTAATGATTAATAATCAGGCTAAATAATTTATGGCGTTAACATTATTTTAAAAATCCATTACAATGATATTTAATCCTTGTTGCAATTTAAGGTGATTCTTTCAACTCCATGTAAGCAGATTGTGGGTCTTTCTGAAGTTGAATTTAGTAATGAAGAATAGCGAATGCATGCAGTGCTCTTGAATATTACTTAGCAGGCGGTACTTTGTAACTATAGTGAATATTCATAATGTCACAAGCGATAAGCCAATCAAATAAGACTACAGGGCGAACGTCAGGTTACGTAATCAGTAATAATGAGGCAATAGGCGTGGATTTCAGAACGATCAGCATATGATGGCGTACGACATCAAAGTAACGCGAGACCGATTCGAAAGCATTAGGAGAAGTCTGGTCTCGCGCTATTTTAATATTATAATCCAATCGGTCTGCACAGCGCAGCAAATATCGCCTTATTGTTCACCATAGTAGGATTTGTTGATTCACTTCCGGAAAAATCTGCGTCCCAAACCGCATACTTCCATACTATGTAGTAGGCGAAAAGCACTACTTCTCGTACTCTTTGCCTACTATATAGTATGGAAGTATGCGGTTTGGGACGCAGCAGATATGTCAGAGGAGCGTTTGACCACGTGGGAAGTATTTTAGCCAATCGGATGTGTTGTTCAATATGGGGCTGACACTCCCAAGGCAACCCGTTATACTGCTTATCATAAGACGAAGCTGGTGGGTTTTTATCCTATAAACAGATATACCAAGCAAAAATAGCACTTTTGTACATGTCATAATGTTTATAAAGTTTGGTTTTGTTCAGTATAAGTGAACTGTAATGGTTGAGTTATTACAGGCCGATTTTATTCGAGCGCACTTACTGTTGTGATTCCTCTTGCGTTAGGTCTACTCTCGCATTATACACACATAGCATGAAATCAGATTTGTGGTATTTATTTCTTGTTTCCAAGTTTATTTATTATAGTAATTCCACAACGAACATATAGTATCTACATATGTTTGTTTGTCGATCGTTTAGATTTAAATGTTTTAACATTAGATCTGATTTTCTATCGAAGGGATTATGATTATATGAAAGATATTGTGCTACAGTTTATGTTAGTTAATGTAAATAAATTTTATTGTAATCATATATTTATCCTTATAGTTGATGTTGTTTTATCTATTTATCCATTTTTGCGTTTTATCCTTTTAGTGAACTATGGTTTAGAATGCAGTTTAACCTGTTAAACATACCTATGCAACAGTCTGTCAATGACAACTCAACACCCATATACCTTTCCATTAAAAATAAACCCCCACAATTTTCTAAAATAACTTGAAACTGACCAAATTGTAATCCGCCATTGTTTGTTTATTCAATATATATATATATATAAAGGAGATATTTAATTGAACAGCGTGTAAACATTAAGATGAAATGCAGCAGTTACAGCACTTTGGATGTACACATTATCTTATACATGAATGTATGATATCAAGCTAAAATCATATCTTAATTGCTGTTAACTGCACATCTGTAGCTAGTGATCAATCTGATTGCCTCATATTGAACATATGTATCTATTTTAAAGGTGACCATGCAACCTATGAATATGTACATGGTACCCAATCCAGGGATACCTGGATGTCCACCTGGTTTAGAGTACCTAACACAGGTAAATTATATCTCTGAAAAGTAGTAATCTACACTCTATCCTAAATGTTATCTTACTGTATTGTATTATACCTCTTTTCTATCTGTCTTAGATAGATCAGCTTCTAATTAAACAGAAAGTGGAGCTTATTGAAGGTAACAGCTTGACATATGTTTGCCATACAGTATATACATTACTGTACAATATCATATTACAATAAACAATAGTGTCCTGTACCTAATCAAAATATTGATTGTGTGTTTTCATACAGCTTTGGTAGGCTTCGAGAGCAACAATAAATATGAGATCCGAAACTCCTTGGGGCAGAACGTTTTCTACGCTGTTGAGGAAAATGACTGCCTTACGCGTCAGTGCTGCGGCCCGTTGCGATCTTTCACCATTCGCATCCTCGATAACTTTGGACACGAAGTCATCACAGTCAACCGGCCACTGAAATGCATGTCTTGTTTCTTCCCATGTTGTCTGCAAGAGGTGATCTAAAGTCTGTTTTTTATTTTAAGCATGTGGTTCTTTTAATAATCAAATAATACTGATCAAACCTTACAAACCAAAAGTAACTCTGTGACTCTTCTTTTAAAGGAATAGTTCACCCAAAAATTACAATTCTGTCATCATTTTCTCATCCTCATGTAATCTGTATGGATTTTCTTTTGAGTAAAATTGATGGTTAGCACACAGCTGATTGTAACCATTGACTTCCATAGTAGAAAAAACATATACGATTGAATTCAGTGGGTACCCTCAATACCATCATTTTTAAACATATCTTCTTCATCATTTATCACAATACTTACTATAATAATATAATATTTGTTTTCCTACTATGGAAGTCAATGGTTACAATCAGCTGTGTGCTTACCATCATTTATCAAAATATCTTCTTTTGTGTTCATCAAAATAAAATAAAAACTCATAAAGGTTTAGAACAGCTTGATAGGGAGTAAATAATGATAGAATTTTCATTTTTGGGTGAACTATCCCTTTAATGTTTCACTGTGGTGTGGCCACCAGGGGGCAACCTTCTGTTGTGACTGGCCGCTAGAGACAGGCTACAAAAGGCAGTCAATCCCATAAACGCCCATGTTAAAAGGCCCAACTTTACAAGAGAAATAAATATATTTACAGCCTGTTACAAAAAGTGGATTTGGTCTATATAGATAAATTTGCCCTTTATGACAACTGTGGGGGGGGGGTTTGTAAGTCATTAATTTGATTTTTTTTTTTAAGACTAAAGTTCTGCAAAGATCATGCTGTCACTACCGTTGAGCTAGACAGGCATAGGTTCAGCAACCAGGCACCTGAGCTCCTCCCACGTTCCGCCTCTTTGCCCATTTTTGGTTATCCAGGAGTGGCACGCTGCTAAGATGGCCTACTTTTGGGCTTTAAAAATGCTTCTCAGAAACCTAAGGGTGATATCACAGACACTATGTTTATGTTTTATACAGTCAATGGTGGCCACACTTCAAAAAAAAAAAAAAAAAAACTAATTAGATAACAAAATATCAAACCAAGTGGTATTTAGAGAAAAAGATAGCACCGGCATACTTTTCAACATTTCACAACAGAGGTTTGTTATGTATTAGTAATAAATCTATTGCTTAATTTTTTAAAGGTGCCCTTTCTTGGTCATTTTATTGTTATATACTGTTGTCTGAGGTATACTCATGACGTTTGCGTGGTTTTTACATCCAAAAACATCAAAGTATCAAGTAAAAGGCCATTTTGTAACCTGGTTTTAAGCTGGCTCAAGAAATGATCCGTTTTGACGGGCCAGCCGCATTGACAACTTGGAAGTAAACGCCCACTGCTATGATTGGATAACAGTTTTTCATAGTCAAACTAACTTTCAATCAAGGCTTTGAACCGGTTTATGGAACGAAAACGAAAACCAGAAACTTTTTATGTATTGCATGTAGTGCTGCAACGACGCGTCGACGTCATCGATTACGTCGACTATGAAAATACGTCGACATGCGTAAAATGCGTCGACGCGTCGCTGTTTACATTCATTTCGCGTAATGGCGGCTTCTGCTCCTGGCAGTGTTATCCATATATTGATTTGTTTGTGTGCGCCACAAAATCAACAATGGCCGCAACATTTAACGTTACATTTTTATTTTCATTTAAAACGGCTTCATTTATTGTTGTGCGCGCTCGGTGGTGCCTCTCTTGTGCACGCGCGCTCTCTCTCTTTCTCTGCGTGAAGCCCCTAGACAGCGCCTCTCATACATGACACTGAATGAAAGAATTAAAAGTTGGCTGTGTTTAGTACTTGCATTTTCACGTAAACGTCAGATGTTACTGGCAGAGAAGACGACTGATTCGAGTTTATCATGAAAGATTAGCAGTGTTTTCCCACACAAACAGGTTATGTGCTTGTGCGCGAGCTCTCTCTCCTATGCCCGCGCATGCCTTCTGTAGTAACTCTGTGTAATAGCAATTGTTTAATTTGCGCCGAATTGTGAGTTGTCATGCCACCGGGTTGAAGGTTGCTGCTGCCAGCACTTATTCAGCCCCACCCGCGTAATTTGCCGGCTTTAAAAATGTTAGCGCAAGACGCACGGGTTGCTTTTCAAAGCGCTCGCCTGTGAACACGAGTTTAGATTCAGATGCGTCTGTATTTGAGGGCGTTTGCCGCGCGTCTAGATGCGCGACCTGATACGAACGGCCACTTAAATGAAAATGAGACAAATAATGAATGATCTAAGAATAGTTATATTATTCATCGTCTTTTGATAACAAAAACTTATTTGATGCAAAACTCATCAGTTTATTTAAAACGTTTCATATGAATATAATGTTTTCTTAAGTAAAACAAGTCCATTCAATATTTGTTCTTTTATGACACAAGGTATTTGGCACTGTACATGATCCAAGTACTAAAAATTAAGATAAGGATTTTTTATTTTTCCTCCTGTTCCTCTGCATACTTGATAATCTTGCTTGTTTGTATATCAGGAGTTTCTAAACTTTTTCAACCCAACAGGTAATCTCAAGACCCACCATTTTTTAAAAATAGAAATATAGGGGAAAACACAAACACATTTGTTCCCTTTTAGTAGCTTTTGAATATGTTTAATTGAATAATATAAAAATACCTTATCTTAGGGCTGCAAGATTAGAGCAAAAATCATAATTGTTTACTGTATTTGCATTGATATGGAAATTATCTATTTAAAAAAATACAATGAATTGCAAGGATGGAGAAAACAGTTCACTATTGCACACTTATGTATAGGCTACTGAGGATTTAACTGTATTATTTTAATATAGTCAGTCATGAACTAAAGTGGGCCGGTCTAAGTCATGAAACTCCAGGGCTGAAAATGAGTCCCACTCCGGCCCTGGGTGGTTTCCATTAGCTTAAGCCAGGACTAGACCTTAGTTTAATTAGGAAATGTAATTAGTTTAAACAAACATGCCTTACTAAAAACATTACTTGTGTGCATTTTGAGGCCAAACTAAGGGCACTGATGTATTTTAAGATATGTCAGTGCAAGATGTTTTCAGTTTGGACAGCTCTTATATTTATTTTAGTCTAGGACTAGTCTAATCCCTGTCTGGGAAACTGTCCCCCATATATATCTGACAACAGAACAGATAATATGTGAAAATAGCATTCAGTTGTGTTAAAATACAATAAAACAAACAATAACTGTCAGATCAGACAGAGAGTAGAAAACAGATTATCCAACAGATTAAATAGCTAATCAAAAAAATAACACTGTATTAATAATAAAAAATAGTCGTTAGACTAGTCGACTAATCGGAAAAATAATCGCTAGATTAGTCGACAGAAGAAATAGTCGTTAGTTGCAGCTCTAATTGCATGGAACAGAAACGAAAGCAGAAACTTTACAAAAATATATGTTCCGGAACAGAACCGTTTATTGAAAATAATGGTAACTGGTTATTAACAATATTTTTTCCGTTATTTGACAAGATTTCTGTGTAATATGACTCGGTGAAGTTCACTTCCGGTCATCGCTGACTCATCAGAGAAATGAGAAGCTTGCCACAGCAAGTACAGTGTTTCTCTCTCGTTGTGTGCAGTGCCTCAACAGCGCACACTCCCTCCCCTCTCTCTCGTGTTGCATGCAGTGCGCCTCTCTAACAGTGAAAAGTATTTTAACTCCGCGTTCCTCCGTGTACTTTCTTTTTCATGTAAACGTCAACAGTCACGGATGTTACTGACAGAGAAGGTGGATGATCGTGTTCATCATGAGTGACTTAACAAAAGGTTAGCATTACCACACAAACCCGTTTTGGTGTGAGTCTGTGTCCGAGCTCTCTCATATACTCTCTCATATACTCAGAACCATGTATTCTCTCATATTTCTGAATTTGCAACAAATTGTCTGCGCTATATGCGATATACAACAAAACTCACTATTATAAAAGTCACTATTTTATAGACAACAGAACAAATAATATATCAAAATAGCATCCAGTTGTGTTAAAATGCAATATAATGTGACAGATCAAAGAGTAAAACATGACGCAATAACGCCATATATATGCTAATCGGCGTGTGACGTCATCACCGCAACAGGCTCTCAAAATCCTGTGGGAAACACTGAAGTGTCTTTTATCATAAACCTTTTCGGCGCTTGTGCAGCATGAATTCGTGGCATGAGCAGTCTCCATTGGTCAGTTAACAAGAAAATTGTCCCAATCACTTGAAATTTCAAGATGGTGGCCATTTTTCAAGATGGCCGACACCTTAGTGGATCAGTTAAGTGAAATAGTGGTTTATTTGGTGATGCAAGCATGAAAATTGGCATGAGCAGTCTCAGATGGTCACTAGACAATAAGCCACCCACAGCTACTTAAAATTTCAAGATGGCAGTCGTATAGTCATATAAGTTACTTGTATCTGCTTCTTTACTCTAGTAAGACAAAAAACCCTAAACATCTTAGCCACATTGGGCTTATCAATCTCCAAATGCCTTCATTATTTTAAGAACCCCTGAATAAGTGTTGATGTTGCATCAGATTTACAAGTCATACAGTAGTTTCTTTTCTGTTCTTGTTGCCTCACATAACATGAAAAACTCTAATTTAAAAAAAACAGGCCACTACAAGATGGGAATGCCGATGTTTCATCATATTATTTTTGTCGTATAGTAAAAATAAAAGCCCTAAATTTCTAAGAACAAACTTTCAACCAAATGGAAATTTAGCTTAGTGGAATCCCCACGTTTGAGCTTCTAGTACGTGTCTCAGCAAATTTCAAGATGCAAAACATCCCCAGCTTGATAAGATCCAATGTGGCTAAGATGTTTAGTGTTTTTAATCTTACTGGAGGCAAGAAGGAGAGATAAGGAACTACTGTATGACTTGTAAATCAGATCCAAAATCAACACTTATACAGGAGTTCTTAAAATCATGAAGGCATTTGGATATGCTGGGGATTGAACCCAAGACCTCATACATGCGAAGCATGCGCTCTACCACTGAGCTACATCCCCAGCTTGATAAGATCTAATGTGGCTAAGATGTTTAGTGTTTTTCGTCTTACTGTAGGCAAGAAGGAGAGATAAGGAGCTACTGTATGACTTGTAAATCAGATCCAAAATCAACACTTATTCAGAGGTTTTAAATAACATGACTGCATTTGGAGATGCTGGGGATTGATCCCGGGACCTCATACATGAAAGCATGTGCTCCACCACTGATCAACATCCCCAACTTGATAAGCTCCAATGTGGCTAAGATGTTTAGTGTTTTTCGTCTTACTGGAGGCACGAAGCAGAAATAAGGAACTACTCTATGACTTGTAAATCAGATGCAAAATCAACACTTATACAGAAGTTCTTAAAATCATGAAGGCATTTGGAGATGCTGGGGATTGAACCCAGGACCTCACACTGGCAATGCACGCGCTCTACCACTGAGCCACATCCCCATAAGGTTTCTCTGCTGTTGTTCGTTGAGATTTAGGGATTTAACTTGACCATGTTACAACTATTTATTGGAAATTATTTTGTGACTTGTACAATAAGCTTAATCTTAGAGCTTCCAAGAAGCTAGATTTCCAGTAGGTTGTACTTAGAGATTTAGGGCTTTCATTTTTACTATACAACATGAGCAATTTCATGAAACATTAGCAATTACTCAGGTAATTCATAAAGTGAGAACAGCACCTGGTGATGCTGGGGATGGAACCCAGGACCTCATACATGCAAAGCATGCGCTCTAGCACTGAGCTACGTTCCCAGCTTGATAAAATCCAATGTGGCTAAGATGTTTAGTGTTTTTCGTCTTACTGGAGGCAAGAAGCAGAGATAAGGAACTACTGTATGACTTGTAAATCAGATGCAAAATCAACACTTATACAGGAGTTCTTAAAATCATGAAGGCATTTGGAGATGCTGGGGATTGATCCCGGGACCTCATACATGCAAAGCATGTGCTCCACCACTGATCAACATCCCCAACTTGATAAGCTCCAATGTGGCTAAGATGTTTAGTGTTTTTCGTCTTACTGTAGGCAAGAAGGAGAGATAAGGAGCTACTGTATGACTTGTAAATGAGATCCAAAATCAACACTTATTCAGAGGTTCTTAATAGCATGACTGCATTTGGAGATGCTGGGGATTGATCCCGGGACCTCATACATGCAAAGCATGTGCTCCACCACTGATCAACATCCCCAACTTGATAAGCTCCAATGTGGCTAAGATGTTTAGTGTTTTTTGTCTTACTGGAGGCAAGAAGCAGAGATAAGGAACTACTGTATGACTTGTAAATCAGATGCAAAATCAACACTTATACAGCAGTTCTTAAAATCATGAAGGCATTTGGAGATGATGGGGATGGAAACCAGAACCTCATACATGCGAAGCATGCGCTCTATCACTGAGCTACATCCCCATAAGGTTTCTCTGCTGTTGTTCGTTGAGATTTAGGGATTTAACTTGACCATGTTACAACTGTTTATTGGAAATTATTTTGTGACTTGTACAATAAGCTTAATCTTAGAGCTTCAATAAGCTAGATTTCCAGTAGGTTGTACTTAGAGATTTAGGGCTTTCATTTTTACTATACAACATGAGAAATTTCATGAAACATCAGCAATTACTCAGGTTTTTCATAAAGTGAGAACAGCACTTGGAGATGCTGGGTATTGAACCCAGGACCTCATACATGCGAAGCATGCGCTCTACCACTGAGCTACATCCCCAGCTTGATAAGGTCCAGTGTGGCTAAGATGTTTAGTGTTTTTCGTCTTACTGGAGGCAAGAAGCAGAGATAAGGAACTACTGTATGACTTGTAAATCAGATGCAAAATCAACACTTATACAGGAGTTCTTAAAATCATGAAGGCATTTGGAGATGCTGGGGATTGATCCCGGGAC
Organism: Paramisgurnus dabryanus; assembly: GCF_030506205.2. Lineage (NCBI taxonomy): Eukaryota > Metazoa > Chordata > Actinopteri > Cypriniformes > Cobitidae > Paramisgurnus > Paramisgurnus dabryanus. The sequence goes on along the minus strand of NC_133358.1, from coordinate 8,345,191 downwards.
TTCATACATGCGAAGCATGTGCTCCACCACTGATCAACATCCCCAACTTGATAAGCTCCAATGTGGATAAGATGTTTAGTGTTTTTCATCTTACTGGAAGCAAGAAGCAGAGATAAGGATCTACTGTATGACTTGTAAATCAGATGCAAAATCAACACTTATACAGGAGTTCTTAAAATCATGAAGGCATTTGGAGATGCTGGGGATCGAACCCAAGACCTCATACATGCAAAGCATGCGCTCTACCACTGAGCTACATCCCCAGAATGATAAGATCCACTGTGGCTAAGATGTTTAGTGTTTTTCGTCTTACTGTAGGCAAGAAGGAGAGATAAGGAGCTACTGTATGACTTGTATATCAGATGCAAAATCAACACTTATACAGGAGTTTTTAAAGTGATGAAGGCATTTGGAGATGCTGGGGATTGAACCCAAGACCTCATACATGCGAAGCATGCTCTCTATCACTGAGCTACATCCCCAACCTGACAAGCTCCAATGTGGCTAAGATGTTTAGTGTTTTTCATCTTACTGGAAGCAAGAAGCAGAGATAAGGATCTACTGTATGACTTGTAAATCAGATGCAAAATCAACACTTATACAGGAGTTCTTAAAGTGATGAAAGCATTTGGAGACGCTGGGGATTAAACCCAAGACCTCATACATGCGAAGCATGCGCTCTACCACTGAGTTACATCCCCAACCTGACAAGCTCCAATGTGGCTAAGATGTTTAGTGTTTTTCGTCTTACTGGAGGCAAGTAGCAGAGATAAGGAGCTACTGTATGACTTGTAAATCAGATCCAAAATCAACACTTATTCAGAGGTTCTTAATAACATGACTGCATTTGGAGATGCTGGGGATTGATCCGGGGACCTCATACATGCAAAGCATGTGCTCTACCACTGATCAACATCTCCAACTTGAAAGGCTCCAATGTGCCTAAGATGTTTAGTGTTTTTCGTCTTACTGGAGGCAAGAAGCAGAGATAAGGAACTGCTGTATGACTTGTAAATCAGATGCAAAATCAACACTTATTCAGAGGTTCTTAATATCATGACAGCATTTGGAGAAACTGGGGATTGAACCCAGGACCTCATACTTGCGAAGCATGCGCTCTACCACTGAGCTACATCCCCGTAAGGTTTCTCTGCTGTTGTTCGTTGAGATTTAGGGATTTAACTTGACCATGTTACAACTGTTTATTGGAAATTATTTTGTGACTTGTACAATAAGCTTAATCTTAGAGCTTCAAGAAGCTAGATTTCCAGTAGGTTGTACTTAGAGATTTAGGGCTTTCATTTTTACTATACAACATGAGAAATTTCCTGAAACATCAGCAATTACTCAGGTTTTTCATAAAGTGAGAACAGCACTTGGAGATGCTGGGGATTGAACCCAGGACCTCATACATGCAAAGCATGTGCTCCACCACTGATCAACATCCCCAGCTTGATAAGATCTGATGTGGCTAAGATGTTTAGTGTTTTTCGTCTTACTGGAGGCAAGAAGAAGAGATAAGGAACTACTGTATGACTTGTAAATCAGATGCAAAATCAACACTTATACATGAGTTCTTAAAATCATGAAGGCATTTGGAGATGCTGGGGATGGAACCCAGGACCTCATACATGCGAAGCATGCGCTCTACCACTGAGCTACATCCCCATAAGGTTTCTCTGCTGTTGTTCGTTGAGATTTAGGGATTTAACTTGACCATGTTACAACTGTTTATTTGAAATTATTTTGTGACTTGTACAATAAGCTTAATCTTAGAGCTTCAAGAAGCTAGATTTCCAGAAGGTTGTACTTACAGATTTAGGGCTTTCATTTTTACTACGAACATGAGAAATTTCATGAAACATTAGCAATTACTCAGGTTTTTCATAAAGTGAGAACAGCACTTGGAGATGTTGGGGATTGAACCCAGGACCTCATACATGCGAAGCATGCGCTCTACCACTGAGCTACATCCCCAGCTTGATAAGATCTGATGTGGCTAAGATGTTTAGTGTTTTTCGTCTTACTGGAGGCAAGAAGAAGAGATAAGGAACTACTATATGACTCGTAAATCAGATGCAAAATCAACACTTATACAGGAGTTCTTAAAATCATGAAGGCATTTGGAGATGCTGGGGATGGAACCCAGGACCTCATACATGCGAAGCATGCGCTCTACATCCCCATAAGGTTTCTCTGCTGTTGTTCGTTGAGATTTAGGGATTTAACTTGACCATGGTACAACTGTTTATTTGAAATTATTTTGTGACGTGTACAATAAGCTTAATCTTAGAGCTTCAAGAAGCTAGATTTCCAGAAGGTTGTACTTAGAGATTTAGGGCTTTCATTTTTACTATACAACATGAGAAATTTCATGAAACATTAGCAATTACTCAGGTTTTTCATAAAGTGAGAACAGCACCTGGAGATGTTGTGGCTTGAACCCAGGACCTCATACATGCGAAGCATGCGCTCTACCACTGAGCTACATCCCCAGCTTGATGAGATCCAATGTGGCTAAGATGTTTAGTGTTTTCGTCTTACTGGGGGCAAGAAGGAGAGATAAGGAAGTACTGTATGACTTGTAAATCAGATGCAAAATCAACACTTATACAGGAGTTCTTAAAATCATGAAGGCATTTGGAGATGCTGGGGATGGAACCCAGGACCTCATACATGGGAAGCATGCGCTCCACCACTGAGCTACAACCCCATAATGTTTCTCAGCTGTTGTTCGTTGAGATTTAGGGATTTAACTTGACCATGTTACAACTGTTTATTGGAAATTATTTTGTGACTTGTACAATAAGCTTAATCTTAGACCTTCAAGAAGCTAGATTTCCAGTAGGTTGTACTTAGAGATTTAGGGCTTTCATTTTTACTATACAACATGATAAACTTCATGAAACATCAGCAATTTTCTCAGGTTTTTCATAAAGTAAGAACAGCACTTGGAGATGCTGGGGATTGAACCCAGGACCTCATACATGCGAACTACCACTGAGCTACATCCCCAGCTTGATAAGATCCAGTGTGGCTAAGATGTTTAGTGTTTTTCGTCTTACTGGAGGCAAGAAGCAGAGATAAGGAACTACTGTATGACTTGTAAATCAGATGCAAAATCAACACTTATACAGGAGTTCTTAAAATCATGAAGGCATTTGGAGATGCTGAGGATCGAACCCAAGACCTCATACATGCAAAGCATGCGCTCTAGCACTGAGCTACGTCCCCAGCTTGATAAGATCCAATGTGGCTAAGATGTTTAGTGTTTTTCGTCTTACTGGAGGCAAGAAGCAGAGATAAGGAACTACTGTATGACTTGTAAATCAGATGCAAAATCAACACTTATACAGGAGTTCTTAAAATCATGAAGGCATTTGGAGATGCTGGGGATTGATCCCGGGACCTCATACATGCAAAGCATGTGCTCCACCACTGATCAACATCCCCAACTTGATAAGCTCCAATGTGGCTAAGATGTTCAGTGTTTTTCGTCTTACTGTAGGCAAGAAGGAGAGATAAGGAGCTACTGTATGACTTGTAAATGAGATCCAAAATCAACACTTATTCAGAGGTTCTTAATAACATGACTGCATTTGGAGATGCTGGGGATTGATCCCGGGACCTCATACATGCAAAGCATGTGCTCCACCACTGATCAACATACCCAACTTGATAAGCTCCAATGTGGCTAAGATGTTTAGTGTTTTTCGTCTTACTGGAGGCAAGAAGCAGAGATAAGGAACTACTAAGGAAGTACTGTATGACTTGTAAATCAGATGCAAAATCAACACTTATTCAGAGGTTCTTAATATCATGACAGCATTTGGAGAAACTGGGGATTGAACCCAGGACCTCATACTTGCGAAGCATGCGCTCTACCACTGAGCTACATCCCCATAAGGTTTCTCTGCTGTTGTTCGTAGAGATTTAGGGATTCAACTTGACCATGTTACAACTGTTTATTGGTAATTATTTTGTGACTTGTACAATAAGCTTAATCTTAGACCTTCAAGAAGCTAGATTTCCAGGTGGTTGTACTTAGAGATTTAGGGCTTTCATTTTTACTATACAACATGAGAAACTTCATGAAACATCAGCAATTATCTCAGGTTTTTCATAAAGTGAGAACAGCACTTGGAGATGCTGGGGATTGAACCCAGGACCTCATACATGCGAAGCAAGCGCTCTACCACTGAGCTACATGCCCAGCTTGAAAAGATCCAGTGTGGCTAAGATGTTTAGTGTTTTTCGTCTTACTGGAGGCAAGAAGCAGAGATAAGGAACTACTGTATGACTTGTAAATCAGATGCAAAATCAACAGTTATACAGGAGTTCTTAAATTCATGAAGGCATTTGGAGATGCTGAGGATCAAACCCAAGACCTCATAAATGCAAAGCATGCGCTCTACCACTGAGCCACATCCCCATAAGGTTTCTCTGCTGTTGTTCGTTGAGATTTAGGGATTTAACTTGACCATGTTACAACTGTTTATTGGAAATTATTTTGTGACTTGTACAATAAGCTTAATCTTAGAGCTTCCAAGAAGCTAGATTTCCAGTAGGTTGTACTTAGAGATTTAGGGCTTTCATTTTTACTATACAACATGAGCAATTTCATGAAACATTAGCAATTACTCAGGTTTTTCATAAAGTGAGAACAGCACCTGGAGATTCTGGGGATGGAACCCAGGACCTCATACATGCAAAGCATGCGCTCTAGCACTGAGCTACGTCCCCAGCTTGATAAGATCCAATGTGGCTAAGATGTTTAGTGTTTTTCGTCTTACTGGAGGCAAGAAGCAGAGATAAGGAACTACTGTATGACTTGTAAATCAAATGCAAAATCAACACTTATACAGGAGTTCTTAAAATCATGAAGGCATTTGGAGATGCTGGGGATTGATCCCGGGACCTCATACATGCAAAGCATGTGCTCCACCACTGATCAACATCCCCAACTTGATAAGCTCCAATGTGGCTAAGATGTTTAGTGTTTTTCGTCTTACTGTAGGCAAGAAGGAGAGATAAGGAGCTACTGTATGACTTGTAAATGAGATCCAAAATCAACACTTATTCAGAGGTTCTTAATAACATGACTGCATCTGGAGATGCTGGGGATTGATCCCGGGACCTCATACATGCAAAGCATGTGCTCCACCACTGATCAACATCCCCAACTTGATAAGCTCCAATGTGGCTAAGATGTTTAGTGTTTTTCGTCTTACTGGAGGCAAGAAGCAGAGATAAGGAACTACTGTATGACTTGTAAATCAGATGCAAAATCAACACTTTTTCAGAGGTTCTTAATATCATGACAGCATTTGGAGAAACTGGGGATTGAACCCAGGACCTCATACTTGCGAAGCATGCGCTCTACCACTGAGCTACATCCCCAGCTTGATAAGATCCAATGTGGCTAAGATGTTTAGTGTTTTTCGTCTTACTGGAGGCAAGAAGAAGAGATAAGGAACTACTGTATGACTTGTAAATCAGATGCAAAATCAACACTTATACAGGAGATCTTAAAGTGATGAAGGCATTTGGAGATGTTGGGGATTGAACCCAAGACCTCATACAAGCAAAGCATGCGCGCTACCACTGAGCTACATCCCCAACCTGACAAGCTCCAATGTGGCTAAGATGTTTAGTGTTTTTCATCTTACTGGAGGCAAGAAGCAGAGATAAGGAACTACTGTATGACTTGTAAATCAGATGCAAAATCAACACTTATACAGGAGTTCTTAAAATCATGAAGGCATTTGGAGATTGAACCCAGGACCTCACACATGCGAAGCACGCGCTCTACCACTGAGCTACATCCCCATAAGGTTCTCTGCTGTTGTTCGTTGAGATTTAGGGATTTAACTTGACCATGTTACAACTGTTTATTGGAAATTATTTTGTGACTTGTACAATAAGCTTAATCTTAGAGCTTCCAAGAAGCTAGATTTCCAGTAGGTTGTACTTAGAGATTTAGGGCTTTCATTTTTACTACACAACATGAGAAATTTCATGAAACATTAGCAATTACTCAGGTTTTTCATTAAGTGAGAACAGCACCTGGAGATGCTGGGGATTGAACCCAGGACCTCATACATGCAAAGCATGCGCTCTACGACTGAGCTACATCCCCGAGTGATAAGATCCCATGTGGCTAAGATGTTTAGTGTTTTTCGTCTTACTGGAGGCAAGAAGGAGAGATAAGGAACTACTGTATGACTTGTAAATCAGATGCAAAATCAACACTTATACAGGAGTTCTTAAAATCATGAAGGCATTTGGAGATGCTGGGGATGGAACCCAGGACCTCATACATGCGAAGCATGCGCTCTACCACTGAGCTACATGCCCAGCTTGATAAGATCCAGTGTGGCTAAGATGTTTAGTGTTTTTCGTCTTACTGGAGGCAAGAAGGAGAGATAAGGAACTACTGTATGACTTGTAAATCAGATGCAAAATCAACACTTATACAGGAGTTCTTAAAATCATGAAGGCATTTGGAGATGCTGGGGATGGAACCCAGGACCTCACACATGGGAACCATGCGCTCCACCACTGAGCTGCAACCCCATAATGTTTCTCAGCTGTTGTTCGTTGAGATTTAGGGATTTAACTTGACCATGTTACAACTGTTTATTGTAAATTATTTTGTGACTTGTACAATATCTTAGACCTTCAAGAAGCTAGATTTCCAGTAGGTTGTACTTAGAGATTTAGGGCTTTCATTTTTACTATACAACATGAGAAACTTCATGAAACATCAGCAATTTTCTCAGGTTTTTCATAAAGTGAGAACAGCACTTGGAGATGTTGGGGATTGAACCCAGGACCTCATACATGCGAAGCATGCGCTCTACCACTGAGCTACATCCCCAGCTTGATAAGATCCAGTGTGGCTAAGATTTTTAGTAGTGATGCACCGATGTATCGGCCGCCGATATTTATCGGCCGATTTTTGATGAATTTGAAACCATCGGCATATCGGCAATAGCACGAGAAAGGCCGATACAGATTGTTTATTAATTAACTGCATAAAGAAATCCATTATATGTAAAAAATGAGTTAATGTTGTTAATAAAATAAATTCTGAATAGCAAAAACCACCTTTGAAGGTTGTCATGTTGTCTTAATATATTTGTTTTAGCTTAATTTGTGCCTCTCTTATTATGTTGGTCAGTTGAATGTTAATTAGATCCAAACCGTGTTCAGGTAAAAATAATTTGGTGCAGAAATAAACTAGCTAATAGACCAACTGTATAGTATTGTATACAAGTGTTTAATATCGGTATCGGCATCGGTATCGGCCAGAAGTTGTCTGTTTAAATCGGTATCGGTATCGGCCCAAAAAAATCCTATCGGTGCATCCCTAATTTTTAGTGTTTTTCGTCTTACTGGAGGCAAGAAGCAGAGATAAGGAGCTACTGTATGACTTGTAAATCAGATGCAAAATCAACAGTTATACAGGAGTTCTTAAAATCAAGAAGGCATTTTGAGATGCTGAGGATCAAACCCAAGACCTCATACATGCAAAGCATGCGCTGTACCACTGAGCTACATCCCCAGCTTGACAAGATCCAATGTGGATAAGATGTTTAGTGTTTTTCGTCTTACTGTAGGCAAGAAGGAGAGATATGGAGCAACTGTATGACTTGTAAATCAGATGCAAAATCAACACTTATTCAGAGGTTCTTAATATCATGACAGCATTTGGAGATGCAGGGGATTGAACCCAGTACCTCATACTTGCGAAGCATGCGTTCTACCACTGAGCTACATCCCCATAAGGTTTCCCTGCTCTTGTTCGTTGAGATTTAGGGATTTAACTTGACCATGTTACAACTGTTTATTGAAAATTATTTTGTGACTTGTACAATAAGCTTAATCTTAGAGCTTCAAGAAGCTAGATTTCCAGTAGGTTGTACTTAGGAGATTTAGGGCTTTCGTTTTTACTATACAACATGAGAAATTTCATGAAACATCAGCAATTACTCAGGTTTTTCATAAAGTGAGAACAGCACTTGGAGATGCTGGGGATTGAACCCAAGACCTCATACATGCGAAGCATGCGCTCCACCACTGAGCTACATCCCCAACCTGATCAGATAAAATGTGGCTAAGATGTTTAGTGTTTTTCGTCTTACTGTAGGCAAGAAGGAGAGATAAGGAGCTACTGTATGACTTGTAAATCAGATGCAAAATCAACACTTATACAGGAGTTCTTAAAGTGATGAAGGCATTTGGAGATGCTGGGGATTGAACCCAAGACCTCACACATGCGAAGCATGCGTTCTACCACTGAGCTACATCCCCAACCTGACAAGCTCCAATGTGGCTAAGATGTTTAGTGTTTTTTGTCTTACTGGAGGCAAGAAGCAGAGACAAGGAACTACTCTATGACTTGTAAATCAGATGCAAAATCAACACTTATACAGAAGTTCTTAAAATCATGAAGGTATTTGGAGAAGCTGGGGATTGAACCCAGGACCTCACACATGCGAAGCACGCGCTCTACCACTGAGCCACATCACCATAAGGTTTCTCTGCTATTGTTCGTTGAGATTTAGGGATTTAACTTGACCATGTTACAACTGTTTATTGGAAATTATTTTGTGACTTGTACAATAAGCTTAATCTTAGAGCTTCCAAGAAGCTAGATTTCCAGTAGGTTGTACTTAGAGATTTAGGGCTTTCATTTTTACTATACAACATGAGCAATTTCATGAAACATTAGCAATTACTCAGGTTTTTCATAAAGTGAGAACAGCACCTGGAGATGCTGGGGATTGAACCCAGGACCTCATACATGCAAAGCATGCGCTCTACGACTGAGCTACATCCCCAGCGTGATAAGATCCCATGTGGCTAAGATGTTTAGTGGATTTCGTCTTACTGGAGGTAAGAAGGAGAGATAAGTAACTACTGTATGACTTGTAAATCAGATTCAAAATCAACACTTAATATCATGACAGCATTTGGAGATGCTGGGGATTGTTCCCAGGACCTCATACATGCGAAGCATGTGCTCCACCACTGAGCCACATCCCCATAAGGTTTCTCTGCTGTTGTTCGTTGAGATTTAGGGATTTAACTTGACCATGTTACAACTGTTTATTGGAAATTATTTTGTGACTTGTACAATAAGCTTAATCTTAGAGCTTCCAAGAAGCTAGATTTCCAGTAGGTTGTACTTAGAGATTTAGGGCTTTCATTTTTACTATACAACTTGAGCAATTTCATGAAACATTACCAATTACTCAGGTTTTTCATAAAGTGAGAACAGCACCTGGAGATGCTGGGGATTGAACCCAGGACCTCATACATGCGAAGCATGTGCTCCACCACTGAACAACATCCCCATGAGGTTTCTCTGCTGTTGTTCGTTGAGATTTAGGGATTTAACTTGACCATGTTACAACTGTTTATTGGAAATTATTTTTTTGTGACTTGTACAATAAACTCATTCGTAGAGCCTCATGAAGCTAGATTTCCAGTAGGTTGTACTCAGAGATTTAGGGCTTTCATTTTTACTATACAACATGAGAAGTTATTACGAAACATCAGCAATTACTCAGGTTTTTCATAAGGTGAGAACAGCACCTGGAGATTGAACCCAGGACCTCATAAATGCAAAGCATGCGCTCTACCACTGCGCTACATCCCCAGCTTGATAACCTCCAATGTGGCTAAGATGTTTAGGGTTTTTCGTAGTTCTGGAGGCAAGAATCAGAGATAAGGAATGACTGTATGACTACAAAGGCATTTGGAGATGCTGGGGATTGAACTCAGGACCTCATTCATGCAATCACGTGCGCTACCAGTGAGCTACATCACCACTTGGCGTGCTACACTGAGGTTTTCCATATTACATGAGGCAAGAAGAACAGTAAAGTATCCACTGTATGACTTGTAAATCAGATGCAACACTTGATGAGAACAGCACCTGGAAATGCTGGGGTTTTATCCAGCTTGATAAGCTCCAATGTGGCTAAGATGTTTAGTTTTTTTATCTTACTAGATACAAGAACCAGAGACAAGGAACTTGTGGACGACTTGTAAAGATGCAACAACGACACTTACTCAGGTGTTCTTAAACCGGAAAAGTACTTGGAGATGCTGGGGATTGAAGCCAGGACCTCATACATGCAAAGCATGGGCTCTACCACTGAGCTATATGTAAAATAAGATGCAACAGCAACACTTATAGTGGAGCGGCTAAGTGATATAATCGTTCAGTTTATGATACAATCGTAAAAATTGGCATGAGCAGTCTCCATGGGTCACTAGAAAAGAAAATTGTCTGAGGCACTTGAAATTTCAAGATGGCGGCCATTTTTCAAGATGGCCGACAACTTAGTGGATCAGTTAAGTGATATAGTGGTGTAGCGATTTTAAAGGAGAGGCTTATGATAATTAATAATATTAATTATGAATATTTTAAATACATTCTCCACCATCCCAATTAAGGGAAACAAACATAAGCTCAAATGTAAAGTACTTACAATGGATTGTAATCAATTATAAGTATGTGGACCAAATTAAGGTCTTGGGTGTCTTGCCAACACTCATTCAGCGAATGTTTAGTCAGACACTATAGACGATATTAGGATATAGCTCTCTTGGCTAAGGAAATGAATATCCTAAAATTGATCCAACAGCTTTTAAGAGCAGGTAGCGATACCTTTAATGTTTAGTGACTCCAGATTATGAGCATGAACTACAAACAACATCATGTGTGATACAAATCAGACTTTATTGACCTACTAAACACATACTACTCTAAAGATACAAACACACACACACACATACATACAGTTCAGCATTACAAGAAGGTAAAGGTTTAAGAAAAGAATAAAGCATGAAGTTATGGCAGTATTTGTAATTCAGCAGATCAAAGCCTAAAACGAACCATCAGTTACTTAATGCGAATGCACCTTAGTTAAAGGGGGATAATGATGCGTGATGCATCAGTGAATAAGACTAAGTATGATACTTGCATGTCTTGCCCATTAAAAGAAAGTGTCCTGATGTAGTTTGGTGAGGCTTCAGTTGATCTTGGCTGAAAGGATTGATGAGAGAAAAAAACAGCTTGATGCAAATGATTGAGCTGGTGTAGCAGGTTGGTCTAGCTGTGTTTTGGTCACTTTTTAAGCTGGTCCAGCTGGACTTAGCTGGTCATACTGGAAGACCAGCTGACCCACCAGCTTGACCAGCTTTGCCAGGCTGGAAGGACCAACTTAGACCAGCTACCGCCACCTTAAAAAGCTAAAACCATCTAACAGCTTATACCGGTCTTTGCTGGATTTTTCAGTAGGGGTGTGCCCTGGGAGTGCAAATATTCACTCTTGTCTAATCTATCTGTAATGAACAAATCAACACAACATTTTGATGCGTTAACAGTTGTTCTTTAGAATAATCTAAAACATATCAAATAAAATGACACCAAATCGTCCTTAATGAAAAAAACAATACATTTCTATCTGAAAATTAATCTTTTGATGATCCAGGGGTCGGCCATCTGGAAAATAGAAATTTCAGGTGGCTAAGAGTGTTTTCTTGTCAATCAATCCTTAGAGACTGCTAATCCCAATTTACACGCTTATGTCACTAACTAACAAATATATCGCTTAACTGCTCCATTTAGGTGATGGTAATCTTGAAAAATGGCCACCATCTTGAAATTTCAAGCAGCTGTGGGTGGCTTATTGTCAAGTGAACCACAGAGACTGCTCATGCAAATTTTCATGCTTGTATGACCAAATAAACCACTATATCACTTAACTGCTCCATTAAGGTGTTGGCCATCTTGAAAATGGCTGCCATCTTGAAATTTCAATGGCTCGGACAATTTTCTTGTCAAGTGACCCATGCAGACTGCTCATGCCAATTTTCACACTTGTATCATAAACTGAATGATTCTGCAAGCTCAGCCACTCCACTATCTGCAGATACTGATGGTTTTACTTTTACACATAGTTTTGAATTATAATGTTGTAATGTCCTAGCAGCACAGAACAAACTACCATCATTCTCAACCATTTTAAAATAATTACATAGGACAATTTCTGATGTGCCCTTTTTGTTTGTAGGATTTAATCAGCTGTTTTTAAAAATTGGTTTAATCTGCCGTTACCAATTATAGGTTCCTGTATAGCTCAGTGGTAAACTATAGCATTAGCAGCACAAAAGATTATGGGTTCAAACCCAGGGAATACACATATTGACAAAAATGTTTACCTTGTTGTGCACTGTAAGTCGCTTTAAATTTTAATGTAGTTTAGGCTGTTCACTTGTTTATCCCAAGGTGTAACATGTAAAGAGTTAATCTGCGGTTCATTTTGTAAGGACCTAGATTAACTGAATTTATACATCTTTTAAAAAACATTGACACCATTAAGTTAAAAGTCTCAAAAAAAAACGTAAAAAAGCTGTAGCGTCTTCAGCCTACAGATACCACATGGTTTGATATGTAGTGCAATTATATTTAAAAAGATGCTGGCATATGTGTCTAAGTGCTTTTGAAGATGTTTACAAGTCACAGAGCAATTCTTCATCAATTTCTTTCTGTGCACCATATCCTCCTGTATTTCTCCTTCTTTAGCTGGAAATCCAGTCTCCTCCAGGAAACACAGTGGGTTATGTTCGGCAGCAGTGGCACCCTTTCCTTCCTAAATTCACCATTGAGAATGAGCACAGAGAGCCTGTTCTCAAGCTCCGGGGACCTTTCTGTGGCTGGAGCTGCCTACCAGATGTGGACTTTGAGGTATCTTTACCCAAACACTGTGTGGCGGTTTCCCGGACAAGTCTAGTCCAAGACTAATGTTTGAGCTGTCTTTACTGATAACAGCTTGCATATCTTAACATACAGTGTCAAGAAAAAGTACTTGAACCTTTTGGAATGTTATGGTTTTCTGAATACATTTGTCATAAAGTGTGATCTGATCTTCCTGGTATTGACAAACAAAATGTTTCTAAAAATTATTACACAAAAAATTCTGATCTTTCATGTCTTTATTGAACACACACATTCAAAATTACAGTGGGAAAAGTTAGTGAACCCTTAGAATTAATAACTGGTTGACCCCCCTTGGCAGCAATAACTTTAACAAATTGCTTCCCGTAGCTGTATGTTTGAGGAGGAATTTTAGCCAATTCTTCCTGGCAGAACTGCTATAGCTCTGTCATATTGTTTGGACATCTCATGTGTATGGCCCTCTTCAAATCAATCCATAGCATCCCTATTGGGTTGAGGTCTGGCCACTCCAAAAGCAGATTTTGTTTTTCTGAAGCCATTCTGTTGTGGACTTGCTCCAGTGTTTTGGATCATTGTCTTGTTACATCACACATCTTCCACAAAGTTTCAGCTGACGTACAGACATTCTCACATTATCCTGAAGAATTGTCTGATATACTTGGGGATTCATCTTCCCCTCAATGATTGCAAGCTGGCCAGGCCCTGATGCAGCAAACAGCCCCAAATCATGATGTTTCTTCCACCATACTTTACAGTTGGCATGATGTTTTCATGATTTTATGCTGTACCCTTTTTACGCCAGATGTAGCGCTGTGTGTTGTTTCCAAATATTTTAGTCTTGGTTTAATCAGTCCACAAAATGTTTTGCCAATACCGCTGTGGAGTGTCAATGTGCTATTTTGCAATGTACTTTTTAGTAAGCATTGGTGCCCTGACGTGGATGTCCTGCCTTGGATACTCTGCTTGTTCAGTGTTTTACGTATTGTAGACTCTTGAACAGAGATGTAAGCAAGTTCCAATGATGCCTTCAAATCTTTGGCTGTCATTCAAGGTTGTTTCTTTACTTCACTGATGAGTCTTTTTTTGTGCTCTTGGTGTCATTTTGACTGGGTGCCCACTTCTTGGTAGAGTAGCAACAGTCTCAAAGTGTCTCCATTTGTAGATTGTTTGCATTTAGACTGGTGAATTTCTTATGTCTTATTCTGAAATAACTTTGTAACCCTTTCCAGCTTTATGTAAAGCAACAATTCTTGATCGTACCTCCCCTGAAAGCTCTTGTTGGTGAGGCATAAAGGATCATAATTTATGTTTTATAATTTTTGTTTTTTTATTTTTAGACACATTATGTTTTTTCCCCCTGATTAAGATAAAGATGAGATCACATTTTATGACAATAAAAAAAAAACTATGAAATTCGAAAAAGTTCACATACTTTTCTTGCCACTAAATAAATAAGACCTCGTACTGGATACTTCCCCTACTGTACAGTATTTGATGGATACCTAGTCTGATATTTAAGACAGTTATTATTAGTTTTTGTAAGCTAAACTTTAAAAGTAGTTGCATTATGAATGTTTTGTAGCAGATTAGCAGCATACATAAAATAGAGTAATGCCAGTTGCTAATGGATTTATTTGGGTCTTTAATGTAATGTATGTCTTTGTGTTGCTGTCTGCTGTCTGTTTGGATTAGTCTGTGAATGCCCACTAGGGGGAACTATTGATCAGAGTATGCAATCTTCTATGACTATTTGCATAATGATATTTTAGAAGTGATTTAGCAATAATTGAAATGTTGTTTTTTTGTGTATTTTATCATTTGTTTTGTCCTCTGTAAGATCTTGACTATGGATGAAGTCAGTATCGGGAAGATCAGCAAACAGTGGACAGGTCTTCTCCGAGAGGCCTTCACGGACTCTGACAACTTCGGGATACAGTTTCCAATGGATCTTGATGTGAGAATGAAGGCAGTGATGATTGGGACCTGCTTCCTTATTGTGAGTATAAAAAATAGAGAATATGCTTTTATGGTGTGTGAGACATCCCGGTAAAGTGTTACAGTAGTTATAATATGTTTGATGTATTTTTGATTTATTTTCAGGACTTCATGTTTTTTGAAACAAATAACTAACTGCTCTGCAGAGGAATGAGAGGATGGCGTGATGTTCTGATCTATGGAAATAGGTGATAAAAGGAAAAACTATTTTTAGGCATCGTTCAAATGTGAAATCAAATGCAATGCATGTTAACATAGTGTAGATATTTTTCTTGTGTAATGATTAAAGTGTGTTTAATTTTTATACATGTTATACTGTTATAATACACAAATGGAATTTTACAGGACTAGTTTTCCAGAAATTTAACATGCCCAAGTTACCTCTGCTAAATATAGAAATTAAAAATTTAGCATTATTTTGATCCAAATCCATATGACTTTTCTGTGGAAAACAAAAAGAGATATTTAGCATAATATATTTTATATAAACATAGTTCATATGACTCATTCTCTATATTCCAAATCTTCAGAAGCCATATGATACATTTGATAAATCTACATTTTATATTTAAATATACGGTTAAGATAAGTAGCACAATGCATATCATGCAGTAAAACCCGTACTAAATGCCTAGAAATGTACAACTATACATCGCCAAATCAGCTTTAATGCTAAAAACAAGTGCAAGTGGTCAAGGAAACATAATTGCATATATTAAATATATGAGATTTTTTTTGGCATGGGGTCATATGACTTTGCTAAAAATAACATTATTTTGTGTTTTTGCTGTGATGCAATGTGTTTTCCACATACCTTACATTATTGTTGCTCCTCAATGCTGCGCCTTTCTGAAACATGTCATTTTTACAAAGCTGAAAAGCGCAATGTGTTCTGATTGGCCAGGTATCCATTGTGTTGTGATTGGCCGAATACCTCAAGCGTGTGGTGGTGGAAATGTTACACCCCTTACAATATTTGGAATATTATCTCCAAATGCACAATAAAAGTTACCACCTTTTTTGCATTGTCTTCCCACACATTGATATGCGGGGGCGTGTTTAAATGAGGCGTTTTAGGAGGACCTTCACTTTTAGAAAGAATATCTCTATGGGTTTGAGACTTTATGGATCTTCTATATGCACAAATAGCTTTAACACTCCAAAGACAAAGGAAAACATGAAATCGCATCATATGACGCCTTTAATAGTACTTAGAGTTTCCAGCAGAGGGCAATGTTGATCTATATGTGTGCACACATTTTTATTCAGCTCTTGAATGATTTTATTATATATTATGACTCAGGTTTGCAAACCACTAATCTTTGCATTGAAAACATCTAAGTGATCCTGTCTTATTATACCGAATGTATAATACAAGATACTACTGCTCTTGGTTCTGTTTTTTAAAGCTATTTATTTTGGCACGTTTTTTGATGCTCGAGTTCATCCACTACATCATTTTAATAAGGTCACATTCTATAAATTCCAGATTTTTGTATTGTTTATACATTAATATTTATTATTATTGTGTAGCCAACCAACTGCTATTTCAGTTACCTCACCATTCATCTATTTATTAAATGTACAACAAGAACCAAGAAAATTGTGAGTGAATACTCAGTATGGCAGCATTGATCTGATCTTACTTTGTGTTGAAATGAAGATTTTTACCATCGCATTAGTGTAATGAAAACATTTGAGGCAATACATTTTCATCTTGAATGCAATAAAGGGATGGTTTAGTTGGGAATTCAGCTCTCCTGGGCGTAGATATTCAGATCTTTCTATTTATGTGTCCTGCAGGAGGATTTTATGCCATGTTTGCTCATTGCTATTTTTGGTTCTCTAATGCAATTGGTTTAAAAACAAAATATAAATCTGGCCTGTTTATTAAGATTTATATAATTATGTGTCTTTGTTTGTTTGAAGAAAAATGAGGTATGTCCATGTCTTCACACTTTTAGGAATGATTTAATACATAGCAGTCTGGTAGTTTACTGTAATATTACAGTGGAGTGTTTGCAACAAAGTATTTCTGACAGTCTGTGTAATAAATTGGCTATGTTTCTCTAATGCACTGGATATTGTTTTATATTCATTTGCAAATGTACTTTTGAGACCTGAATATGAGTAATATTGTGTTTATGCAACTTAAATATCAGAGCTGTAGTAGTTTTGTTATTAAACGGAAGAGCGTTTAGGTCAGTCAGATGGACTAATTGGCTTCATGGTTTCCTCAATATTACAAGAGCGGACAGAGCCAAACCATTCTGCCAAGCAGGATGATGATGTAATGTTTTGCCATAAAATGCCCCTGTGAACTATGGGTAAGGCTTGGTTTGAGTACACACTAGCAACTATTGAAAAAATATATGTATATTTAGGATTTAAAATAAAATTTGCTCAGGCGATACTGCATTCAAGTTTTGCGGTGCTTTACCACAAACTGCTAAGAGTAACAACAAAAGAATTTGAAGAGACTGATGTAACCATGTACTTTTTTGGTATTTGGTAATGTGTGTTTACTTACTGGCTAAAGGAGTTTTCCAAAAGAAATGCTAAAACTAGGTCAAGGCTGATATGTAATCAAGGGGAAATGACCCAGGTTGTACGGTTTGAACATTTGTCTTTGGTAATTATAAGCATACTAGAATAGTAGATTTGGGAAGAAAAGAAAAACATCCCTGCTAACCTTCACAGAGGGGCAATGTGTGCGCTCGGTGACGTAAAATTAGGTAGTGTACATAGATATTTATAGATCTTATTCCTTTCCATAACTGTTTGAATGGCTTAGATATTAAGACGAAAATTGTGCACATGCTTGATTTGAGTTGGAAGGTTTGACATTGAATCAAGTATACAAACTACTCGTCACTGGACTGGACTCAAATCCTAAAAGCTGTGATCAGTGCGAGATTAAGAGCCAATCCTTGTGAATCCTACTGACTATGGTTAATATGTACTTGCTTCCCTCTGGTTTTGTTTATGTTGGTTCAATTTCTGTTATTCCATCATCGTCCTGACCATATCCCACACCCCATCCTAAGACTAACCGTTATTTACCCCTAGAATCTAAAGGAAATGATAAGTTAATAACAAGGTTTTTCAGGCCCCCAGCCCGAGCATTTCCAATTCATTACATGGTTGTTAGGAATGTTGTTTGAGGACAAACAATGTTGATCCAAGAAAAATATAATTTATGGCAAAACTACATTAAGCCACGAGAGGCAATGTGATGTTACAGTCTATGTATGATAAAATATGTGTTGCAGTCAAATGCCATACTACCATGAGCTATATCTCAAAATTTAATTCATAATTTGAACATATTTTATATTTTATCTCACTTAATATGACATCTTTTCCAGCTGATTATCAAATTCCAGAAGCCCGCTGTACTCATTAGGACAGTTTCACATTACCTCAGACCCAGATTGTGTTCATTTTAACCTTGACTTACTGTCAGACAAAATAAAAAGTCCCAAGTTATCACTGGGGAAGCATCTTTTATAAAGGTCCTAATACATACCCTTGTGGTACTAATGTGTACTCTTTGGTACCAATATGTACATCTGAGATACTTATATAAACTCTTTAGTTGCAAAGATATATACTTTTTGAAAGTGTGCCACTACCCCCCCCCCCCACTCCCTCCATTGACAGCTAGAGACCATTTTTTAAGTGTAGGGTTCAACTGAGGTACATTTAAAGTACAATGGTGTACTTTCTTAACTGGGTGCAATTCATATTATTTGATCAGGCCCTCTGACAGCTTTGTTTGAAAGAATGCTGGTGTGATCGGCAAATAATGACATCACTGCTTACTTATTCAAGCTACAAGGCCCAACAAATGTAATTTCCTGTATCAGTGTGTGAAGACCACACAGCCAAACAGAGGTCTAACAAACATCTGTGCAAACAAAGCTGGGAGATACACTTCACAGTGAGACGGGACGTTAAGAACTGGCTCTCTATATACTGTACAGCTGGAAACTGTAATGTTTAGATATCCACTCTGGCTGAGTTATTGTTTGGAGATACTGCGGTGGGACTTTTCACTTGGTCTCCTTCACAATATAACATGCTTCCCACATATTTCTCCGTACTGTATAGCTGACCACTAAATCTTGCTTATAATGCACATTCCATGTAAGCCTTGACTTTTTTTTTCTGAATATAATGATGGTCAGGGTGTATAAATACATCCGCCCATCTTATTTTAGCCCGGACTGTCTAATGATCACGTTTGGTATTACTCTAATGAGAGACTATTAAAGCTCATCCTGTATAATTAAGCTGAGGAGAAATCTCCCAAGAGGACAACTAAAGATGTCCAGTGGAGCTCCACCTTTGAGCCACCTCAGGTCTAACCATTACACTGGCCATGATTTTGGCGCCATTCTGTGGTTACATCTTGTACTGAAGGTTTCTTGAAGCAAAGATGACCCTGAAAATTTGTTCATTTTAACATCACTCTAAAACCCATATAACTTTTTACTTTTGAACTCAAAACAGATAAATTTAGCAGCATGCTGCTGTTAAGCTGTCAAGCTTCTAATAGGACAAAAAGCAGCACACAATAACCAAAAAGTGGTTTGTATGACTGAAGTTGCAGCTCTCAAATATAATTAGCTGTTTATAATGTTATCCAGTTTGGCATCAATACTGTGCACAGATTCCATTGTAGGGTGTGTGCATGCAAAAATCTACGGCAACGTTCATATTTATAAAAACGGTATTTGACGTGCTTAGCGCCACGTCACTGTTTGAATAGACGTATGCGCTTTTGCTTGTCCGAGTGCTCAGATTTTTGAAAAAATAAGCCATTCTTGCCTCTTGTAAAGAATTTGGATGTTGACAGGTGCCCTTTTATATGTCAATGACATTAATTAGGTGTTGATTTTTTAAGGCAGAGATTTTAAATTGTTTAGCTTTGCACAATTAAGAGTGCAATGCTCTACCACTAAGCTATAGAGGAGTACATTGGGCAGAAGCATATTTCACATACTATCATATGGCTTTAGAAGTTTTTGAATAGTACACAAGCCACTAGACTGCTGCACATTTGCACATAGTATTTAAAAAAAAAACTTGAAACTTCTGCTTAATTTTCCCTTTTTTTCCACTCTGTGAACCATCCCTTTAATCCAATTCAGAAAAGTTACCATGGTTGTGGTTACGTGGCAGATGGACTCACATGTGTTTTTTGCCTCTTACTAAAAATGTACAAGACTAGAACAGTCTGTTCCACAGTTATCTGTTTTTTTGAGCATTGCAAATGGCGCCATTGAGGATGCATATATTGCATGCTGTACCACCCATATGAATGATGGGTTCTAAGTGGATACTTTGTGATGGATAGTGTCTGTGACGGATGGACTTTCTCTGGTGGTCAAGTTCGCTTTGTGATTTGGTCTTTGCAATTCCCTCTATTCCAAACCTCTAACCTCACTCAAAACTGATGTCAGATATAGAAATGAAGTGGTCAGGTCAACAACGAATGGTTTATCAAGGAGGCAGTGGACCTCTATAGATGTCAGCTTGTAATTAACACAAGTGACACAATAAAAAACATACATTTGACAAAAAATTAGAAAGCTGATGTTGAAAGTAATTACACAGTAGCATAAGGCCAGTAGCACTATGAGACCATGGGAACTTGGATGAATGACTCATTATTGTGATCGGAAAACCATTTGGCAGAGTAGTCAGCACCACAAAATAGCGAATATGGTATGTTTTCGGGTTTTCTCCCTCTACATGTGGAAAAACTAGGTGGGCTATACTTTTATTGTATTACATTGAGATTGAAGACAAAAGGTCTCATGCTCTGTTCTAATGTTTAATGCAGATTCATTTATTGGTTTCATCACTGCCCGGTTCTTTCCGCTTCATCAAGATTCAGAGTGCCTGTCAGAGTTTGTCAGATGAATGGAAATAAAAAAAGAAATGACAGTTTTAAAGAGAGATTTATGACTGGTTTTAATGCCTGCAGGGAGCTGTCTTCTCAAACGAATGAATTGTCCTTTCTAGTACGTTAGAACAGGGAACACGTCAGGTTTTTTAGATATCAAATCTATTTTTTTTAAAGACAATTGTCTGGAATAGACACTAATATATTCCTTTCCAAGTAAATAAGAGACAATTACAACTGTAACTGTTCTATGTTCTTTATTACATCCAAATGGTATTAATAAATTATTGTTACAAATGGTCATCATCTGATCTTACTTCCATGTCTTTACGGATACTACTGAGCAGGCTGAAGAATTATGTTTGCATTTGCTTATTTCCAACCAATAACAAATTGAACTGATGTTTGTAAAATTAAACAGTTGTCAAAATTAACATAAAGCATTGAGTGCCACAAGGTTCTGTATTAAGACATCTTCTTGTTCTCGTTGAACATAATCCCTTTAGGTGATATTATGGAATAAATTAGCTTTTATTGTTTCGCTATTGTTTGTCATTAACCTAACTCTCTTCAGGTCCTGTTATGCATCAGTGTATGCCATATGCTCTACCTGGTGATCTACCTATCGATTAGCATTTATCTCTTTGCTAGCATGTATATGTAATTCTGCAAGCAGACCATACCACAAGAGATGGTGGTGCGCTGATTGTGGCATTTTTATTATTCTGGGGGTTACCTCACAACACAGTTTACATTGTTATAGGTTACAATGCAATACATGTTTCAATATCACAATTTAAAATGCATGACAGTGAACTAGCGTGTCAAGAGAACAGAAACGCATGTTCGGGTAGAAAGTGACATTGTCCAATTCATACTTAAGCGATAAAAAATGGGTAATACTTTATAATAATGTTCATTAGTTAACATTAGTTAATGTATTAATTAATATGAACAAACCATGAGAAATACATTTGTTACAGTATTTATTAATCTTTGTTAATGTTAGTTAATAGAAATAAAGCTGTTTATTGTTTGTTCATGTTAGTTCACAGTGCATTAACTAACGTTAACCACATTTTAATAAAGTATTAGTAATTGTTGAAATTAACATTAATAAAGATTAATAAATGCTGTATTAGTGCAGTTCATCATTAGTTCATGTTAACTAATGTAGTTAACTAATGTTAACTAATGAACATTATTGTAAAGTGTTACCAAAAAATGTATATGTAGGTTTAGTTTTAATTTTCCCAAGCAGCTTTGATCTCTGGTTGGGTCTCTACAAGAGGAGCAATCACACAGCTGTTATCGTCAGAAACACAATACAGTTACATTTCTGGAGAGGTGCACGCCAGTCTATAGCTTTGGCTACAATGATATCAGTTCATTGCTTAAGTATACAGTTTATAAGACTTTTGGGTGTGTTTTCCTACCAACTGCACTTTCCCCTTCCCTTGGTAATAAGTTGCTCTTTTCTGTTTAAATCATTTGAAACAACACGAAAAGTCAAAACTTATGGATTTAATGGTCACATGGGTTATTGATTTCCATTTTTAAGAGGAAATCATAACATTACTTTTTACATTACAACATTACATTATTTTTTTTGTCTGTTCTTTTGCTTCAAACAATTAAGATATGCATTAGCAACTCTGTTTCTTCACTTCTGTGAAAGTTTCTCTTTCTAAAGCTGTAAAATAATTCTTAAACTGTTCAGTGCCCACAGACGATGCTTGTAATTTAAACATGCATGTTCACATCTGTACTGTCCCTCATCTGACTAACCAGGAGCATATGTGGCAGACGTATGCAAGGTTAACATGTTTCTCACTGTGTAATGAGAAATCACAAGTGAGTTCAGCTGTTGATGGTTTATCCCCCCCGGCACCTCTATCCCCCAAGTTGTGTCAAAATTAACCTCTCTCAGAAATCTGTGAAGTGTCATGGGACATATTGAAAGGAAAGTTTTGCTATCATTTATCTTTTCTGGTATTATTTATATTTGCACAGAATGTCCAAGATGTATCTGAAAAATTTTTAACCTTCAGTGAGAACGTCAATGACATGTTTTATGGGCTACAGAGAGCCGAAATCTTTGTTTACCCCCTGTTTTGAGGATTTGTACTGCTCAAACGCATGAGTAAAACTTCTATAAAAATGTGTATGTTGGCCTCAGTGACATTAATCAGAGACTCCTAAGAGGCTTGGACATAAACCAGATTACCTCATTATACAACTGTGTGAAACAACGCCATATGTCTGAAAGCTTGAAAGAATATTAAAAAGCATAAATTCTATAGCAACTATATCATTTGACCTTTTACAATGCACAGAGAGTATTTATTTTCAAAGTATTGTGTGTGTGTATATATATAAATGAAGAGTGTCGTTGCAAAACTTTGCCCAAAATTTTCAGAAATCTTGTTTTTTGGTTGTGCATTCCAATTAATATTCATTCAACTGCAGTTGCTTTGTTTTGATTTAAACCTTCATAACTTAAAAAATACAGCTAAGTAGCACCATAAAACAAAATAATAAAATAATAACATAATAATAAACATGTTTTGACAAAAATGTTAAACACGGATTTAAAAACGAAACTCTTATATACACACACACACACACACACACACACACACACACACACACACACATATATATATATATATATATATTTATATATATATATATATATATATATATATGGAGAGTTTTATTTTAAAATCGTTTTTAAATCCGTTTTTAACATATATTCACATATATACACACACATATATATATATATATATATATATATATAGTGGGTGAAGACTAATGTGAGAGAAAGTTTCTTTAAAATACCAAAAATGATTATTCTGTGGCATGTGAAATTTAATATTTTGTCATATATAAACGTGTGATTTAAATATATGTATATATATATATATATATATATATATATATATATATATATATAAATATATATATATATATATATATATATATATATATATATATATATATATATATATATCACATTTTTATAATTGTATAAAATAGTACCAGAATCTTGTAATATGCCTTGAAACTGCCACTTTTCATCATAAATTATGGAAATACCATTTGTAAGAGTAGCCTAACTTTTATACACACAAATTCTTAGATTCTTACTTGATTCTTACTACTGTAATTGTTAAATAGGACAGACTAATTCTATCCATAAATTATTTTGCATTTTTATGAATTTTTATTATGTTTTTATACATGTTTTAATTTATGTATTTTATTATTAATTTTTATTTTTTATTATTTATTTTCTTATAAGGACATTCTCAGATAGAGGTTTTGTAATAGGCTACATGGGTATAGGAAAGCATAAATTTGTGTTTAATGATATAAAATGTATTCATTTACTGGCTTTGTCACTGGAGTAGTCAGCAGAAAATGTGAAAGTAATTTGAAGGAAATTTTTTATTTTATTAGTAAAGGTATAGTTCACCCAAAAATTTTCAATTTTGTCATCATTCACTCACTCTCATGTTGTTACAAGCCTGTATAATTTCTTTGTTTTGATAAAAACAAAGGAATGAATATTTTAAGAAATGTTTGTAACCAAACCGTTCATAAGCTCCATTCACTTCCATAGTAGCCTATTCTTATTTCATACGCTGGAAGTAAATGGGACTCATGCTTGGTTGGGTTACAAAATATCTTCCTTCTTGTTCATCAGAAAAAAATACATTTATAGAGGTTTGTAACAATACGAGAATGGGAAAATGATGACGGAATTTTCATTTTTGGGTGAACTATCTCTTTAATAGCAGTCTGAGGCAATTCAAAAGGTCCGATCAGAATCAGAATATGCATGGGGCTTTCAGTTAATTCCTCCTGATGCCCGGTTATAAAGTTTCGTATAATGGTGTTATTCTGAGTGGGGTGTAAATGAGGGCGGTGCAGGGGGGGCTTTATTATTTGAGTTTGAGCACTGTGACTGGAGGAAGGGCAAGTGAGAAGGCGGAGGAGTGCGCTCAAACACAGCTGTACTTGTTCAATCACACGCACTCCTGTCAGATCGAGGGCACTGTAACAACTCAGCTTGTTCCTGAGGAAATATTTAACACCTTTATTAACAGTTAGACTATATTATAGATGCACGACTTCACGTTGGTGATCTCTGAAAACTGACTTTATTATTGACCCCCGCCCGTGCTGCTCGGACGTTGCGCACTGACCATCAGAGACGCAATAACTTTACACAGTTGTTCGTTTCTGAGGAGCTGAGGCAGTGATGGAGTCCACGCGGTGCTTCTGTGCTTTAATTTTCACGCTGATGTTTTCTGTTCATTATTCCCAGGGCATGGAGATGAACATGGATATTTCACCAGGTAAGAGTCCGTTACATTGTAAACTGCGCACTCTGCTGAATGATGTAGCGTCTGCTGTGAACGCGACGCAACTGTCTACGCTAGTGGGAGCGTTTTTGTTGCATCGTGTAAAACTTTCCCTCTCTCCAGATTAGTGTGGGTCAGTGTGTAATGAATAGAAAAATACATCAATTATATAACAGAATATGATTATTAAAATGAGGCAGTGACTCATCAAATTTATTGGCACTGACCAATAGTTCTTTCAAATATGAAAAGCCAAGCCCAAGCTATATACACGTGTTGAATTTCCTATCTTGAACGTGAGGGATGTCAGGTAGACTTTTTCACACAGTATTGTCACTGTATGAGAGGATGCGTGGCTGACAAACAGTGGGGTCCATAAGTCTGAGATCACTTTAAAAGTCTGTGATTGTGATTATTATTTCCATGTAAACCCCACAATTAGAAAGGATGAGGAACATCTTTAAACCAAAAGTATGTCAATGAAAATAAATATTTTATTCTCTAATCAAATTTGAGACATTGGTCATGTGCACTACTTACAAAATATTTCTTGCTTGCTTTAAAACATAATTTGCTGGATTATTGAACATAGATCATTTTACATCCATGTTCACGTGGAGCTTGTGGCAATTTAAGTGCGGGGGATGGTGGGGGCACATATAAAAAAAATCAGTAATTCTTGTTATATTTATGAATTAGATTAAAGTACACATTTCACTGGTAAATGAAACATTTGTTGTTAGACTTTTGGAGCATGTGGAATAACGCTTAGTTATTAAAAGTACAAGGCTCAGAATTTATAGAGCAATTACTACTGTAACAAAACAGGAAGGCACACAGCTAATTTACAGAGTAAAGGACTAAGTGTTTCTTTGAAGGTTTGAAACTACTTTCTGGATTCAATTTGGTTGTACAATAATTGATTTGTGATGGTAAAAATTTACAGCCTTTAAAAAATTATTAAAACTTTTAATTTGTTTTCCTGAGCCCTTTCTTAGTTAGAGTACAGGAATATAAAGTTGCTCTGTCGAGCACTGAACAAGCTTAGTCAGAGGGAAAAATATAACCCACACACTTTTCATTCAGTTTGGCGTACACCATTTCCCAACAAATTTCCAAGCCACACCACTACAGCAATCTTTATCTTTGAGAGTTCTAGAGCTAGATTTACATTGTATATGGTACAAGGCACTAACCTAACCCATCCATCAACCCAGTACTGGGATAAAAGTGATGGGTGTTTATAGATAAAATGTATTACTTAGGAAAATGGCCAGAATGTTATAAACAATATAATGTCTTCATGCAAGAAGAGAGATAATATGTCCAAATGTGCTGTTGGGTGAGAATATAGCATTAAACAGTATTTAGATCAAATGCAAGAATGAACATTTTCAAGTGCTACAAAGTATCTTTCTAAAAAGAATGCTGCCAAAACCAAAACCCCTAAATGCAGCAATAAATCACAATTGAACATTTTACAGCTGTAACTTTATACACAACGCTGGGAAAAGGTACTCACTTTGTATGAATTAGTAAATCGAGGTTCCATACAGTAATATTTAGCATCTGTAGTTTAACACAACCTCAGTAAGAGTAAATTTTATTTTTTACATTTAAAGGATTTGTAATGAGTTTTAAACCTCTTTCACACAGCACATTCATCCTGAAAATTAGCATAAAATTGCCTTTTGTGTGAAGGTAAACGTAAACATGTCCTGGATTGACCCTGGGACCGCTCCCAGGATGGGGACCTACAGTAGTAACTTTGCTGTAACATTCCCACAATGCATCTTGCGTGAACAAAAGGCACTAACAATGCCATAAGGCAGTCTTTCTCAACCCTGGTCCTCAAGGACCCCCTTCCAGAATGTTTAAGATGTCTCCTTAATTAACACACCTGATTTAAATCATTAGCTTGTTAGGGAGACATTCTGGAAGGAGGCTGATGAGTTGGTACAGGTGTTTTAAATAAGGAGACATCTAAAACATTCTGGAAGGGGGTCCTTGAGGACCAGGGTTGAGAAACACTGCCATAAGGGATGTATCTTAGTGAGGACGTGTCGACACAAAAACAAAGCTATCATTCACTGACAGTGTGAATCCGGGGTTTCAAACGATCCTGGGATAAATACCAGACACATTTTCCATGTAGTTTTTCATAAACTGTGTGTGAAGAGTTTAGTAACTTGAAGTGATGAGCCTTGTCAACTTTCAAAAGATCTGTTTGTCATTCTGATAAAGCAGCACAAGATTTTGTTTCATTGTTTATAAAAAATTGACCCCTTTGCCAAACCTCTCAGATCTCATTCACACAAATACATTGTCAAATTTGCTATGTCAAGATCCACTGTGCCAGATATGAACTATTTCTTCAAAGAGATACACTGGTACCAAATAGCACTAAAAGTGGTTCAATGTCTCGTAATCAGAGGGAAACCATTTTTGTGCTAAACATCACCTATGTAGCACCTGTGTAGAACCATATTGTGCTACTGTATGTTGAACCATAAGTGGTGCTATAGTCATGCTTTAGCATCATTTATGGTTCTGCAGAGGTGCGCTATATGTGCTCTGTACCACTACAAATGGTTCTATGAAAATCCCCAATGATTTCAAAATTTTCAGTCCCTCCAGAAAAACGTGATCATGTGATTGCATGATTTAATGCATAATCAGCCAAAGTCTGCATATTTATCCAATGCCGCATTTTTTTACAATACGTCGCACTTTAGCCGCATACATTGCAGATTTCCGTACGCAAAATATGTGGGGCTTGCGTGGTTTCATAGTCCCTACATTTTCATAGCAAAAGGTCACATATATCTTAGCAGAAAGTTAAAAAATGTTGCATTTACTTCACACAAGCGCAGCCATGCCCCCTGTTGCCATGGGAACGTTATGAAGTGCAAACTGCAAACCCTGCAGTGTCGATGAATCGCATTAAATTGCATAAATATCCTGCATATTCCATCACATCTTTTAAGAAAATGTAGCAACAATTTTTAGCACCATCATTTTTTTGATTGTAGTTCACTTCAGAATTACATTCTTGTCATTCACAAATTTCGATTTTTTATGAAATCCCAGAGATTTCTGACCCCATGATTGGCAGCAATGCAACTACAACATTCAAGAAATGGTTAAAATAGGACATGTTATAGTGGTTCACACTTCATTTCATGAAGCGACAAGAATACTTTTTGTACAACAAAAAATGGTAGACTTTATTCCTTATGTTCTTCTATTCCATGTCAATCTCCGATCTGATCTCTTGCATCAGCGTCACACATTTGCCATGAAAGCTGAGTACTGCGTCGAGCATCATGTGCACATAGACATAATTAATGCCTAGAGGGGCCATTGAATGCTTTTTGGCAAAACGATGCTGATGCAAGAGGTCAGACTGGAGATTGTGTTTATGGCGTGCTAATGCCCCGACCAATGTGGCGGCGCCTGTCAATTCAAGCATAGCCTATGCCTTGTTGTCAGCACCACATGCATGCGCCATGATCCTTTGAATGACACAGAAGAGAAGAAAAGGTGGAATTAAAGTCTTTCTTTTGTTTTTTTTTTGGGGCACATAAAGTTTTCTTGTTGCTTCCTGAAATGAAGATTTAACCACTGCAGACTATTTTAACCATGTCTTTCTCCCTTTCTGGACCTTGAATGTTGTAGTTGTATTGCTTTCAATCAGGGTGTCAGAAAGCTGTCAGACTTGTCAAAAATATCTTATTTTGTCTTCAAAAATGAACAACGGTCTTGCAGGTGTGAAATGAAATGACGGTGAGTAAATAATATCACAAGGGGAGCAAATGTCAAAAATGTCAACCCAATCAGCAGCAACATGTAAAGTAAACCATGAAGTACTAAAGAGACAACATACACAATAGGTCCAAGTTGGGATGTTCTCTTTTATTCTGGACGGCAAGGGCAGTGACTGTAACATCCAGTGTATTTTGCAGTATTAATCTATACTGATTTCATTAGGCTCTGAAAATTAAAAAAAACAACAACACAAAGAATGGCCCTCTTAGCTGCCGTAGTTGCAACTTTTGCGTCATCAGAACAGGGTGTTCAACAAATCACCGTTTCTGTTTAAAAAAACCTTGAAAGCAGCCCTGTTTATACTACCTTATCTTGTATTCAAATCGCATAGTGGAAAATGTGCCAAAAGTCCTGATTTATATGGGCAGATATTTATTATTTATAATGGACAAAATGTTCACATTTACTGCTTGATAGCAAAGATTGGGTATAACAAGATTGAACAAAGCAATTAATATGAACGCTCACTATGGTCGTTCTGGCAAGGGAAGTACCGCCTTCCGGTTAAAAGAACCAATCATCAATCGATAACCACTGATGATTCTCTAGGGGGAGGAGCTCTGTACAGTCACTCTTGATTTGAGCTTAAGAAATAAAAGTTATGATACAGTTGACGTCAGGTTTAAGTTTTGGTCAGAAATGTGTTTTAATTGTAATTTTAGCAAATGAATTTAGAGATATAGGATTTTAGACTTAGATGACTGAAATAACTGCCCGGAGGCATTGCAGATATGGCCGCCAAGTTAAGGGACTTTGTTGATAACTTCTTTCATGTGATTTATTTCTGTGTGAAAACAGGATATGTAGAAAGTAGGCATTACATGCAGTAATACAGTGAAATCAGGCATTTGGAGCAAAGGGTTTGAAAAATAAAGCATAATTTGTGACATCATCTAAAAATTAAAGTTGTTTACAGAGGTGGAGCAAGTTATTACATTTTGAATAAACAATTATGTTAGCAAATGTTTTTGTAATAGTATGCACTAATGACCCGTGCACAACAGACCCAGTCATGCACATTAAGTAAATAAGGTCAACTGTAATTTCATGTTGACTTCAAACCACTGACACATACCAACACACATACTTGGCAGTAACTTTCCAAATAAATGCCCAGCAGATTCAAATCTAAATGGGTGTCTTAAGCACTCCAGATCTTAGGTTTTGTGCATATTGGCTAACAGTAATGGACCTCTGGAACATTAACAGTTACTGGAATTTAATGACGGAAGCAATTGTGGAACACAGGAGAATATAATGTATAGAAACAGGGGAGACAAGCTTAAAGAGACAGAGAGAAAGAGAGGTACAGGAAACCTTTGAGGCATGACATCACCACAGTCTGTAACCCATCCATCAGTCTATGTATCCGAACAGTGGCGTGTTTTAAGTCTGAACATTCCTGATGTCATCTGTTCTAGAATGTCTTTCGGGAACTGTTACCCCTTGTGTGAGCTCAGCATCCACCCACGTTAAGACCTAACACTGCCTAGACAATAAAATATTCCCATATAGGCTGGACGGCCGTGTAAGATTTATGACTTCCTAGAGACCAAGTCATATATTTATACAAGACAACATATACGCTTGTCTATAGCGTTGACTGCTGGAGCTGGCAGAGGTAGCCTGTATTTGGGTTTGTGCAACATGGTGTCAGTCAACCACATGCTTGATTGAAGAAGTCTAGTTTGTATAAACAGTTCTGCTGGAGGCCTGTGATCGGCAGACTGTTAAATGATTGTCATTGGCACAATAATCAGATGGTGATTTGCAAGTTGGCTCAGACTATAAAACATATGAGCACGAAAAGGAAATCGTATAAAATGTTGTAAACTCTCTTTTGAGTCCCTGGCTTCTTGTTTCTCTACACAAATCTGGCCAAATGTACAGTTTCTGTGCAATGCGGCTTTTATTTTTTATATCAGTTATGACCTCCGAGGGCCATGTCTGCACATCTGTTCTTTATGATGGCACATAAAGCTCCTACTAAAGATATCATACTTCAGTAGCACTTGCTGAATTACTATAAAAGTAAAATATTTTATTCATACATGCGAAGCATGCGCTCTACCACTGAGCTACATCCCCATCAGGTTTCTCTGTTGTTGTTTGTTGATATTTAGGGATTTAACTTGACCATGTTACTACTGTTTATTGGAAATTATTTTGTGACTTGTACAATAAGCTCAAACGTAGAGCTTCCAAGAAGCTAGATTTCCAGTAGGTTGTACTCAGAGACTTAGGGCTTTCATTATTACTATACAACATGAGAAATTTCATGAAACATCAGCAATTACGTACTCAGGTTTTTCATAAAGTGAGAACAGCACCTGGAGATGCTGGGGATTGAACTCAGGACCTCAAACATGCAAAGCATGAACTCTACCCCTGAGTTAAATCCCCTGCATGATGCATGACTCTTTGGCTAAAGTAGTTTTTTTATTTTACGTGAGGCAAGAAGAACAGAGAAGAAACTACTGTATGACTTGTAAATCAGATGCAACTCCAACACTTATTCAGGGGTTGTTAAAATTGGAACAGCACTTGGAGATGCTGGGGATTGAACCCAGGACCTCATACATGCAAAGCATGCGCTCTACCACTGAGCTACATTCCCAACTTGACAATCTGTAATGTGGCTAAGAAGTTTAGTTTTTTTTTATCTCACTAGAGGCAAGAAGTAAAACAAGGAACTAATGTATGACTTGTAAATCAAATGCAACATCAACACTTACTCATGTGTTCTTAAACCAGAAAAGTACTTGGAGATGCTGGGGATTGAACCCAGGACCTCATACATGCGAAGCATGCGCTCTACCAATGAGCTACATCCCCAGCCTGATAAGTGTCAAAGGCAAGGAACTACTATACGACTTGTAAAATAAGATGCAATAGCAACACTTATAACTATCATAGTTAGTACAGTATTTTATATGTAACACAAGTTGTATAATGTATAGAATAGGTGTCATATTTTTATTATTGTCTTATCGTACTATATCTTATGAGTGGTCTTTTATTCCTTAATGGGGACATATCATGAAAATCTGGTTTTCATGAAGTCCCCAGTGCTTCTATCAACCTAGAAAATATGAAATATTCTGTGCAAGCATGTGAAAAAATATCTAATTGAAATTTTGCTCCCCTTGTGATGTCAGGAGGGGATAATACCGCCCCTTAATCTGCACTATCCAACCACAGCATTGCCGTTTAGTGCAGATATCAGCTCATTTGCATTTTAAAGGAAACACCCAAAAACGGCACATTTTGCTCATACCTAAAAAGTGGCAATTTTAAAGGTGACATAGAATGATTGAACGGGGTATTTATCCTTGTTCTGTGATGTGACATGTATACAAAAATGTTTTTATTTGGGTCTGTAATGCCTAAGAAGCTTCCTAAAAACCTCTCTCAGATAGCTCTATTAGGGTGGGGGGTTTTAAACAAGTGGTTTTGCACCTATTTGGCTCCCCCTACTGGCTTAACTTGCAATCTCATTACTGATTGGCTGACTTTGCTGCTACTCAAAAAATGTAGCCAATTATTTTAAAGTGGAGGGGCAGTGAGATGCCTGTGATGTCATAAGCATCAGTTTTTCAGATTGGGCCGTTTTCTGGCTGACAAGAGAAATTTCTATGAGACTGAGATGTTTAGCATGTTTAGCACTTTTTGTATGTTCGTGAATGCGGGTAGACTACCATTATTCAACAAAGACAAGGTAAAAATGGTTTTTCATTCTCTGTCCCCTTTAACTTGTTTTAATAAATTATCTGTGAGGAATTTTGATCTAAAACTTCACATTCGTACTCTAGGGACACCAAAGATTTATTTGACATCTTAAAAAGTCTTGTGAAAAGTCCTCTTTAAAGTAAAGTGACAAAATGCTTTTTAATGTGGTCATAATATGAATAAGTGGTCTTTTTCAGCTTAAGTAACAAAGACTTACGTTTCCTTACTGTCATACTTTATGATGTAGTGATTAGTCTCTATGATATTCTGGATATGGGTCCAGATATGGTTGGCTTACACCTCTCTTTAAGGAGCTACAAAATATGTGCTATCATTCACTCTGTAGCACAAACAGTCCAATAGCAGTAATCCAAAGCAGAGCAGTATTGCATGCCTTCAGATTTCCCAAATCCCTTTATAGAGGGGAAAAATTCATTTGTAATTGTAGTATTTCCACAAACAAACAGAAGCAACTCCTATGTTGGCATGTCTAGTTGCTCTTGCCAATTAAACTCTATGGCAACACTCCTCAAAGGAAGTGACCCCACAATCTGTGAGCAACCATTTGGGTGGGCTATTGTCTGTATGGTCAAACGTGATTTGGGTGACGTCGGGCAAACAACCCCCATTGGTTCTCTGTTCCTCATGATTGGAATTGTTCCAGCTTGGGAATAATAAAAAAGTGTTACTGTTATGTACAAGCCCTAAACCGACTATTGTGTAAAAACAGGTGCGGATGATGTCATGCAGTGTTCCATTCAGCAGGCATTTACAACAAATGCAATTCGTCTTAATCCCAAAAGTGTGTCCCCTCCGCCAGAATACTACATGGTTGTAGACACAGGCGCATGTTTAAACAATCAAGGAAATTTCCAGGCCCCGACAGAGAAAGTTTTTCTATTTTAGTCGGGGACTGGTGAAATAATCTCCGTCTAACAGTCATCTCAAGAGCCGATTTTCTCAAGTTTGTACTGTGGCCAGACTTCAAATTAGATTACTCATCCTTAAGCGATACCTTGCAATGGAAGAGAAGTTTAGAAAGCGTTATAATTCTGCTTTTCTGTGTTTGTAGACGAGGATCATGTCATTCTGTATCATTTTTGTGTAGTAGTAAACTACTTATGGTTACTTGTATTGGCAGAAATGTGATGAGTTCTTGACATACTTTTTAACGTGCCTATGCAATTTGAACAAATAACAAACACAGCTCCCTACACTGATTCGGAGGTGCTGGTCTGTTGGAGAAGCACAGTGACATAAGGTATGAATGAGTGGGTGCTGTGGTATTGTCTGGATCTTGAGGGATCAGACTGTTTAATAAGGTCAGTTATGTGACTCAGTAAAGGGTTTATTTGTTTTCCAGAACTGTCTGCAGCCATGTTAGGAATTGCCATATTCCAGCTGATGGTAGTGTGTTTTTTAAAACAGATAATCTGGTGATCATTTAGTTGCAGTATGTTATTTTAGAAGCACAGCAGATGCAAGAGCCGCCACTAGGGTGGTACCCTTTCAAAAAGTACTATACATCTTGGTACCTAAATGTGTACAAGCCCCAAACCATTGATAACGCCACTGATAACATCAACTTGCGCCTGGACATAATGAGTTTATGGCCATTTATCAGACACCTTTTAAAGCCATTCATAGTGCAACTGTAGAGGCAACACCCCAGAGCAATCTAGGGTTAGGCATTTCCCTCAAGTGTGAAAAGTATTTGGGCAAGATTGTGATCTGAGTAATTTTTAGTACCTGGGTCTGTCCCACACGACAACTTTTGTGTTAGGGCGCAATCACATTTGGCAAGGTTGTCTTAAACTTAAGTCCCACTCCCCCACAGGCTTGCACTCATACTGTATTTTTTCTATCCTTGCCCGAGCATAATTTTGTCATTAGGTTGCGAAGGAAATCACTCTCTCAGCACTGGAGGCCATCACAATGTAACATTTGGGATGCGATGACGCACAGACCTCTCACATGTCTGCGCTCCCCCTCTGCAAGCTGGCCAGGGTGCGATTAACCAAACCATGCATGGTATGACGCCCTCACACTTTTCAAACAAACCAGGCTTTGGGGGTCAAACGGGTACCATTCGTTTTGGATAGTGTACAACCGTAGCGTCCCAATTCCTTAACTATTTAGCCATTGGTTTAAAGAATGATTTAATAACACATTTTTAACAATATCCATATTGAAAAACACAGTATACTGACACTTTGAAAGTCTATTTTATCTAATAAAAAGCTTTAAAGCTAGACCTTGAATGAAAAATTTTGCTCCATTTGCTCCAGGCTGGTGACTCATTTTTTCGAGGGCGCTCGATGTGAAGTTCGTCAAAACATGTATGTAGTCCGTCATGTGTATGGTTCGTAATTTTAAAATATTTGTTCTGCGTGGCGAGTGATCCTATGTGCATCACGGATGAGCAGTCACGAGTTGCCACTGTCCATGACATTATGGGGTGGTTTCCCGGACAGGGCTTATCCTAGTCCCATACTAAAATCACACAACTGATCTGTCAAAGACTGTCGACTCGGGTTGATCCACATCAATGTTCCTGCAATATTTTACTTTAGCTCCAGCTAAAAACAATGTTTTTAGGTAGAAAATTGAATTCCTTTGAGTATTGGACAGTGACCTCTCTGGACTGTACATCAACTTAAAGCACATTATGTACGGTCTGTGCACTCCATTTGCACACATTACTGCCCTATAGTCTGAATACTCCCATTATAATAAGTAATATAATATGACTCCTCTGTTTTTGTCATTCTTACTCTTTCAAGTGTATAGGAAGCTAGCTACACAAATCAGGAAACAAACTATGAATAAGGTGAATTATTTTTTAATCACAGATGATTAAAGTGTGTGTAATGTGTGCTGGCTTGGAGTAGAAGGTCCGGTATAGTCACTGATAATTGCTCAGTTCCTGTGAAGTTGACTTTCTCCATATCCAATACATGTCAAGATTAAAGAGATGCTGAACAAAGAACCATCAATCATTACAGGCCAAGAGATCTGACTTAATTTTTCCCATAGACTTATTAAGCTGTGGTCACACTTGATTTTCAGCATGCAGATTTCTATGCAGACCTTTGGATAGGATATCACATGCTAAAACTTTTTATTTAATTCACACATGATTGATTCTGACGTGCTTGCACCGTTATGGTTGCTTTTTAGTATTGTACAAAATAGGATTGTGTGATACTCTTTTCAGTTTATCCTCCATCTGAAAAGGTCACGCTTTGAATGAATTAACAGGTCAAAGTTCACTAAACTTGAACTTTGGAATGCAGTGAAGTGCAAAACTTTTCGCACAAACTTGCATTTCCGGTCTGAAGCATTTGCATGCTTATAAATTGAAGTCAATGGAATGAAAAGTGCAGTGTGACCTTACTTGAGACATACTGTACAGTATCTAGGGATTAGAGTAGGTCTCTTTGGGGATGGGTCCCAACAACCCCTAAGAACGCTATTCTTTATTGCTAACAAAATGAGTTTTGCTTGGACAAATATCAGATGGTAACATTACTTAAATGAGGCTTGGAAGTCATTAGCCTACCGTGAAATTTCTTGGCAGATTTTGTATTTAAGTGGTGTGGAATGTGTAGGTCACTGGTTATCTTCATATCTTCACAGTCGGTGCTGTTCGCCAGCAGTCGTGTCTCTTCACAACCCAGTGTCTGTTTATTTGTAGCCATGGCAACTGAGTCGCTCCAAATGTGTTGGGCTTCACTTGTGAGCCAACTCTCTATCTCTTCAGGGTGGCTAGTATAAACTTAACTGGCTACTGTGATCATTTGTTTTTTGGTGTTGTCTTAAGGGATCAAGTGGAGGTTAGGTCACTGCTGGGTCAAAGCAATTGGTGTTTATTTGCTTGCCTTAGGGAAAGACAAGAGAGAGAATGTAACCCCCATGATTACCCCCCTCATCCATTATGTAAATGTTTTAAGAATGCTGCTGCGCTGAGAGTCATGCCGGAAAATAGGTTTTAAATTGTGCAGAGAGTAAAACAATTTTGAAACAATTTTTTGGTGGGACATTTCAGTTTAAGCCTACTGAAGCCATAGTGGTACACAGTACAGCCAGGTGGATATTGTAAAATAATTATACACACGTGTAAATGATTATATAACTTTAGACAACACTCTGGGGTATGGTTGGGTTATAAACCATAATGGGAATATATTGGACAGAACACACTGCTGGGTTAAAATTGACTCAATGCTGGGTTGTTTTAATCCAACTGCTGGGTTATTATACCCCATGGTTGCATAACAACAACCCAACATTGGGGCATTTTTAACCCAGCATGGGGTAATTTTGAACCCAGCACGTGTTCTGTCTAATATTTACTTGTTATGGGTAAAAAATAACCCAGCCATTTTAAGAGTGAAGAGCTTGATAAGGTAAAAGCTTGTTAGATTTAGAAAAATAAGTAATGTTTATTTAATGTGGTTCATAAAACTTTAATCAAAATAAAGAGTTAAACAAAGTAAATGGATTTAAGATAAATGCTTGCCACAGAAATGAAAGTAAAATCTAGATTGGCAGGACCTGGTTTGTATATACAGTACATAACAAATAAAATAATATAATATTTAATATGACATTGTATGTTGTTTTTTAACAAGATGGAGCATACTTAATCTTAATTAACAGCAAACGTTCCCACCATGGCTTGACTACTTTTATGGAATACTGTAGTGTTTTTTTTTATTATTTTTATTTTTTTATTGAACATTTTCAGTTATAAACACAGAACAGACAAACACTGACATACATAAATCCCAGACCTTATAAACAGTAATAAAGCAAATAAGGAATGAATAAATTAATATGAAAGTAAAAAAATCCCTTTAATACAGTGTATGGAGACATTTCAATAAAGGTGCTATGTTTTACAAAGGTGTATAATTTGGGGTTTTGTTAGCTTATCCAAATGGTCAAGAAATGAACTCTGGTTAATTGAAAACTTCTCTATGAAGTTACTGTAGTTCTCGAAAATTGGAGTCTTTCCATTTGTATAACAGAGATCATGTCCATTATCCACATCCATTACATGGGGGGTAAGGATGATTTCCAGTTCTTTAACACAAGTCTCTTTGCCACGACCATGATTGTTGAAGCCTCGCTGGGAGGGAGGGAATATTTCCTGAGAATCCAAAGATGGCCAGTTTTGAGTCCGGCGGAAGAGGCACGTTGTAAGCTTTGGAGTATCAGTCAAATGTTCTTGTCCAAAAAGCTGACAGAGAGGGACAGAAAGCATGGGCGGTGGTATCCTCTGCCACATTACATTTGTCACATACTGGTGAAACAGAAGGGAAGTTTTTGTGTAGTTTTGTTTTTGGTGTAATGTTGACGATGGACTGTATTTATATTAAGTGTGCTTGCAAAATGCACACTTACTGTTCTTCATAAGTTTTCTTCTTTTTATTATTATTATTTCGCCCTAAGTTTTGGCCAGCTTCTGCAACTAGGCCGTTTGACACAACCCTGAGACTCTGTTCAAGTTTTAAAACGTTCGGGCAGTGATGGTCTAAGTTACTAAACTGGACGTACATGACCCTTGGACCAAGCCTCACAAAAGTTACTAGAAGGATTTTTGATTTTCAGAAGCGTTTTCCTGTCACAGCCCAAACGAAATCTGCAGCATAGCCGGCAAACAGGAAGTCGTTCATATCTCAGGAACGCTTTCACGCATTGAAACCAAACTTTGTACATAAATTTGGGACTCTAATGTGAGGATGCACAAGATAAAAAAAACTAATTGGGCGGCACCAGAGCAAGCACACTTTCGCAGTTTCTCCGGAAATGCATTTTCTAGTTATTATTATTATTTTAATGTATGTGCCCTTAAAATCTTTAATCAAAAAACATTAACATCATCCTCTTCTTAAAACAACCTTTCCTCCCTTTCTGTCATGAGGAATGGTGGGAGGCGGGACTATTGAAAACTTGTTTCTCCCTTGGGAAAAGTTTGGAGTGATTAGCAATTTGTATCCAATCAGTTCTCAACGGAAGAAATCAAGTCCCGCCCTACATTTTTTCTCATTTCAGAAGCCATTTCTCTTGGATATACGTCACATTGTGAAAAAGACAACAATCGCTACTTCAGTTTCATAGTGACTTTAAGTATGATATTTGTAGTAAAACTGCAGTAACCACAAAACCATGATTAATTTTCATAAGGGTTGACTTTCAAACATTGATATGTGTGTGATTTACTACATACAATTTTACGTCCGTTAAAATGTCTATTTGCTATTTATTTAATTTCATTTCTGTCTAAAAAACTGTTTATTTTTTTCTTTTCTTGTACAGTTTATCTGTTTTGCTTTAGCATGACCCATGTTTAAAATGTCTGGCAAATATCAAATTTTATCAGAGGTAACATTCCGGTCTTATTATGATTGATTTACTGATACCTTACACCCAGATATTAAATAAGGGGTCTTTTTAAGATAAGACTCAGTGAAACCTAGACATTTTATTGTCTCTATATTATATACAATATATCAAGATCCACAGACACATTTATACAGATAAGAAAAACACATTTAAAATGGATCAAAATAAAAAAGTATGTATAACAATACAGTGCCGTCTACATTGTAATGATCTCCAGGACATTCTGGTGTTTCTTGAGAACTCCTTAACTATGTAAAACTGACTAATGTGTTCTTCAGAATTAATGTCTAATATTTTGACTCGTGTGTTTCATCACACTGACCAAACTAATGCATGTTTTCCCTGTGGAAAGTTTTTATACTGTTAGTGGGGGAATTCTCTGGAATGCTGCAGAATGAATTAATGTTTTGGCAATGCATGTTATTCCAGAGCAGCTTTACAAAGAACAGTGCTTTATAAACTATACAAATTTAGTTTATTTCTAAACATAATCACTTCTGATGGCACGAATCGTGCACAGGCAAATTCCTGAAAGCATAAGGATATTAGAAACTAGAAAAATACATGGTGAGTGCTTTGGCATTATCCTGTGCATAAGGAGTAATAGTGTTGCGTATGGTGGTGGTAAGCGTGGTGCTGACGGTTAGTTAGCAGAGAAAGGTTTTAGTTTGTCAAACACCCGCTACATTTCCGCTGGAGGTGCCGTGGGGGACTAACGGGCCTTCCAGTGGAGCAGTGTGTGAAAATAAATTCTGGGCTGGGGTGTGAAAGACTGGGTAACTTCAGTCATCCGTCATCTCGGGTGTTTGAGAAACAGCCCCAGAGAAATCTTAAAAAAACACGAGAGAAGAAACTGGATGTGTATTCGCAATATGTAATACTGTAGCACTTCGACTTCACAGATGACACACAGTGAGAATAAAACCAAATTTTTGGTGCAATCATCATGTAATTGTCCAATAACAATGCATAAATATATTAGGCTATTTACTAATCCAGTATTCCACTAAATGAACAAAACATCAAACAGTTTCCCTGTGTCCGTCTCCCACTGGTTGAAACAAACATGCTATCTTGCCACAGACTCATGCTATTGGTTGAGCCGACGATGCTATGTCAGGCTGCTCGAACAAACAAAGCAATGTTTTTAAATGACCACATAGCACAGTTTGAAAATATTTTCCTCATATTTGTCTGCACATAAAACTGTGATATGAAATGTATTTTGACATTGAAATATGTATACACGGCACATTTAAAAGTATTCTGGGTGGGTCTCAAAAGTTGAACGGAGGGTCAATGTTTTTGCCTCTTTTATTTCAGAAAGGAACACATGATTCATTTTCAGCTATGAGTTATGGAAGGAGCAACTGGATTTCTCCACACATGTAATAGCTCAGCTGTGCACTTCCAGCTTAGACCACCTGATCTCTGTGATGAGAACAACATTGAAAAATACTACAAACAAATGGTTGATAAAGGTTTATTCTAAAAGTTTAAACACCAAAGATTTTCAAGCTCCAAGTTTAGGTCTTACGAAAAATAATTATTTTTAAATTTTTCAAGGTTCAACTTCTGACATTCATCAGGTTGAACAGCAACACTCTTGGGATGAATGTAAATCATAGATTCCCTCGAGGTTTCTTCTTGAAATAAAAATGTTATTTCATGATTTTTTCCTTGTCACTCTCTCATCTTCAGCTGGTTTACTGCGAGTTTATAAAGCACTGTTCTTGTTAAGCTGTTTTGGAATAACATACATTGCCAAAACATTAATGCATTCTGCAGAATTCCAGAGAAGCTCCCCAATATCAGTCTAAAAACTTTCCACATGGAAAACATGCATCGGTTATAGTGTAATGTAACTCATGAGTCAAAGTATTAGACATGAAATTCTGAAAAACACATTAGTCAGTTCTACATTCTGTAGATAAGGACTTCTCAAGAAAAAAACAGATCATCACAATGCAGACGTCATTGTATTGTTATTTTTTCTTCGAATCCACTTTAAGGGCAGGTTTCCTGGACAGGGTTTATCCTAGTCCCAGACAAAAAAGCATGTTTAAGCTGCATCTGTGGATATATTGTACAGGAAACTGTAATTTTATTGGCAATAAAAGCAAAGGATCAGATGTAGCTAATAAGCTACAATATATACCTCTAGGGCTC
Source organism: Paramisgurnus dabryanus (assembly GCF_030506205.2). Classification (NCBI taxonomy): domain Eukaryota; kingdom Metazoa; phylum Chordata; class Actinopteri; order Cypriniformes; family Cobitidae; genus Paramisgurnus; species Paramisgurnus dabryanus. The sequence continues at coordinate 8,304,015 of NC_133358.1, read as the reverse complement.
ACTGAATCTCATCTGAAAAATACCCTTTCTTTAATGTCTGGGTTTACGGTATCAGTAAATCAATTACAATGAGACTGGAATGCTACTTCTGATAAAATGTGATATTTGCATTATTTAATTCATTCGAAATCTAACTGCTAGATGCCGCAAAAAAATATACTGTACCTTTAAAGGTGCTTTGTGTAAATTTTAGCGGCATCTAGTGGTGAGGTTGCGAATTTCCACCAACAGCTCAGTCTACTGCTCACCCCTCGCTTTTGAAACGCATAGAAACGCCATGGTAACCACCACCGGAAAAACATGTCACAGTGGAGAGAAAAGGTTTGTCCGTTAAGGGCTTCTGTAGAAACATGGCGGCACAAAATGGTGACTTCCATGTAAGGGGACCCTCTGTGTATGTAGATAAAAACGTCTCATTCTAAGATAATAAAAACATAACGGTTCATTATGAAAGTTTTTATACACCCCCAATGATATAGTTTTGTACATTATTTTGCATTTCTGTCAAGAGATCCTTCTAAAAATTACACACTGCACCTTTAAAATTAAGAAACCAACATACAATATATTTCAGATTATGATGTATTTTATTTGTGACATATGTATATACCAGGTCCTACCAATCTAGAATTTACGGTCATTTTGCAGTCAGAATAAAATTAATTTTGACAGTGTCAGATTTTTTTTCACACACCGCTCCACTGGAGGGCCCATCATCACTCTGCGGCTCGTCCAGCGGAAATGTAGCGGGTTCTTGAAAATCTAAAACCTTTATCTCATAACTAACCGTCAGCACCACGCAACACTATTCCTCATTACGCAAAGGATACTGCCAAAACACTCACCATGTATTTATCCTCACACAAGGAGGTGATGAACTTTCGGACTCAGTCTTACGAGTGTTGACTTAGGTTTGAGGTTTGGTTGTACCTTGGTTTGGAGTAACTATATCCAATACTTCATACGGTAGGCAAAGAGCAACGTATATATTTTGGTAATGAGGCTCTTTAGTTCTCAGCGGGGTTTTGGAAGCTGAAGATTACTAAACGGTGTACTTTTCATGAAGAAAACAGCTCTCTGGATACGCTTTCTAAACCCAACTTAACCACAGTCACAAACGGTCATGTTATTGTAATATATGAAAATGTTATGCTTGACGTTCTGTTTCATTCTCCAGTTTGTTTACTCTTTATTTTCCTCTGTCAACAGACAAACTGCTTGTACTTACCGTTGCCACACAAGAGACTGATGGTTTTCTGCGATTTATGCAGTCAGCCAACTACTTTAACTACACTGTGAAGGTAAGACTGATATAACAGAGTAGGCTATATCTGTTCATAGCTTTATTGTTATTGTTAAATCGGCCAATTTACTAATAACAGTGCAACAATTATGTGTCTAGCAGTTTAAAATAAGAATAAATTAAAATATCAGTACCTGACTAATGTGTCTTCATGACTATTTTAATATCAGTTACCACCAAAAAAATTCCCTATGGGTGATACAAGACCTCAACATATCAGCCTAAATACTTTGCATGCATAGAAACCAATGAGTACTCATAGGACTTTCTGGCTTGATAATAATATATTTGAGATGTCAAAATTGTCAACTAACATTGCTAAATGCTAACACAGGTGCTGGGAATGGGGGAGACTTGGAAGGGAGGAGATGTCGGTCATTCCATTGGTGGTGGTCAGAAGGTTCGCTTACTGAAGGAAGCCATGGAGTCTCTAGCTGATCAAGAGGACATGGTGATTCTTTCTGTGGACAGGTAGGTTCAGCATTAGCTTGTATGAGTCATATGCATGAACTAATTATTGGAATTGGAAAAAAACTAATTAAACAAGTGAGCATTAACTAGTCACAGCTGATTTGCACTGCTGAGGCCTGGTTTGGTGGCTTCAGTAGGATGTTGGGCACTTTTTTTATCTGGGTCCCAGAGTGGATAAATCTGAAAGAAAAACCCTCACTTCTTTGTGTGTAAAGCCAATCTGTATATTTTAGTCCTTTTCTCACACAGATTACGGAAAATATACAGAAAAATATGTATGTTTGCTTATCATCTGCTATTTCTCTCTGGAGAAACCATGCACCTGAATTTATTTTCTGATATCAACATGAACTAGCTCTTGACGTGCGCTGTTTTATGAAGCTGATAATTGATCTCAGTTTCAGCACAGATAGTGAGGAGCTTTCTGATCTCTGTATTATTCCAGTTTGCAGACATTTCTCGTTGTGAATGTTGATCTGTATATAAAACCTCCGTGTCAAAGAGCTGAACGGCAGCTTGTTGCGATGACACTACAACATAAGCCATTGTTTCTGCCATTTGTTCACACCTCACATATTTTTTGAGATGATTTATTTACGATCGAATAAAAAAAGATTGTAAAAACAAAAAGATTGGATAGAGAAAGCACTGGCTTCGTATGGATGTGACCTTGGAGACTTGTTAAGAGACTTAGCATCAGCTTGGCCAGGCTGGGTGATCAAACAGTGTATTGTTTCTTTCACTTTGAAACACTTTTAGGACACTTTTAACCCCTTGTTAAGCAGCTCTTTAAACTTGTAATTCTGTAAGTGGATGAACAATGCTTTAAACCCCGAGTTATAAATCATGTGCTATCTCTAAACTGCACTGAAGAAAATTTGCTGTAATCATGCAGCTGGTTGCCAGTAACTTACAGTAAAAGATAAAGACTGAAAATGATTCATGTTCATTTAACTTTGAACAAACTGTTGCCAGTAAATAACTTAAATGTAAAATCTACAGTGAGTTACTGGCAGCTAGTTGTCAGTAATAATGTAATTTCTACATAACTTTTTTTACAGTGTTCAGTTAATTTTAGTAGTAAAAAAATCCCATAAATGACAGCATATATACAATAAAGCAGGGGTTCTCAAACTTTTTTGGGATGCCTACCCCCCTTGTGACCCTTATACATAGAATTTGAATTATATTAATTTATTAAAAATATATTAAATTATATAATGCAGTGCTGTTTGGTTCGTAGGGGAGAGTGGGGCACAACCTAACACTTGTTGACTTTGGCTCTATCATTCAAAAAATATTTAAGTTAGATTAATAAAGCAATAAGCCCCAAGAAGCAGTGGGTTACCAGTGCATTTTATAACAGCTAAGGGGCGAAGCGGAGTTCAAAGCTGAAAAAAATGTTCAGCTAAAAGTGGAGATAATTCCATTTATGTGAATAACTTTTGTAAGAGATCAGATTCAGAGCCTGATCTAAATCAGTACGCAGCAACAGTGGCGCAGTGATACTCCTGTAATGCGGTCTGAACCGTGGGTTTACCGGGGTATTTTATCATGGCTTAGAACGCGTTTCAACCAATCAGAATGAAGAACCAGAACTGCTCGTTTTATAATTATATTTTTTACACAATCAACACACACATCTCTGCTACAAATGAACGCTTAAAGGACAAGTTCGGTATTTTAGACTTAAAGCCCTGTTTTCAGATTGTTTATGGTGAAATAGAATGGTTTTGACTGAAATTTCGACATTTTCGGCTGCCCTGAGAATTTTCGCGTGTTTGCGTTTCAGCTCAGACCTCTACAATGGGTTTAATGGTGCACTGGAACAATCCTTCCTAAAATGCATTAAACTTTCGTTTACAAAGACGTGAAACTCACCGAGTGGTCGGGGGTGTTCACTGGTATGCTCACACAAAAATCGCTCCAAAAGACGCATTCCAACAGGTTTTATCGTAGTTTTTACCACCTCCATTGACATGTATTAGATGTGCTGTGAGGTACGGTATTACTCCGCGCCGGGAACTTTGTTTCTATTCTTGCAATTGGCAAAGGCGGATTAGCGCCACCACCTGGGCTGGAGTGTTTATTATTCAAGCTCTAAGCGGAAGAATGTACGGGTGTGAGGAGTTTGGGAAAATAGGTCCACAAGTTAACAACGAATGCTAAAACAGCTGTTGGAAAGCATCTTTTGCAGCGATTTTTGTGTGAGCATATCAGTGAACACCTCCGACCACTCGGTGAGTTTCACGTCTTTGTAAACGAAAGTTTAATGCATTTTAGGAAGGATTGTTCCAGTGCACCATTAAACCCATTGTAGAGGTGTGAGGTGAAACACAAACACGCGAAAATTCTCAGGGCAGCCGAAAATGTCGAAATTTCAGTCAAAACCATTCTATTTCACCATAAACAATCTGAAAACAGGGCTTTAAGTCTAAAATACCGAACTTGTCCTTTAAAGTGAAATACGAAAACACGAAAGTGAAAACACGAAAACACAAAGTGACAGGGATGCAAATGTTACAACTTACCCCATAGGTGGGGTTAATTGTAACAGAGGGTTTGTTGTAATACCTGATAGAAAATTGGTTAATGCACTTCTGTCTAAAGGTGGATATTGTTTCTATATCTGCCTATAATAGATAGATATCTAAACATTTATCCATCCATGATCCTTCATCTAACCCAGTGGTTCTCAATCCTGGTCCTGGAGGCCAATTGCTCTGCACATTTTGTATGTCTCTCTTATCTGATGGACAATGAGATGTCTGCTAATGAGCTGATGATTTGAATCAGCTGTGTTAAACAAGGGAGACATACAAAATCTGCAGAGCAGTTGGCCTCCAGGACCAGGATTGAGAACCACTGATCTAACCATCCTTGTTTTGTGCATCAATGCAAATTGTCAGGATCCGTCAAAATCATGTGTTTAATTATATCTAGTCTTTGTGTTTGGGGTCCTGGCAGTACCATGTTCTATGTGGGAAATGCGTGGTTTTAGTATTGAATTATTCTGACCACGCATTTCCCGGGTCTCGTCACTTTTTACCCGCTCCCTTACTTGTCATTAATTTCAGCTGTGTCCCTCATTAGTTCTCCCTATTTATTGTCCTTGTGTTTGCTGTTCTGTGCTCGTGCGTCTGGTTGCTTCTTGTCGGTTCCTGTGTCTGCATTTGTGAATATTTGAGAGTCATTTAGTCCAGTTTGTTTAATGTCTTGTTTAGTATTAGTCTGGTGTTGTGTTTGCCCCATCTTGTTTTGCCCCCTCGTGGGTTTTGTTTTTACCCTGTTTTGTTATTAAATCACTTATTTGTTCACGTCTGCATCTGGGTTCATTTCTTGTCCATATCTCCTCACACAAATAAGGAGGTTTTTTTTGTTTAACCCTTGTGCCTTGTTCCAATTCACTACCCTTTCGTGTTGTTAGCGGCCAAAAAAGGCCACTAAATTAAACGGCTGTAAAAATGTATCAGATTAATATTTTTTTCAAATTTTTTTGCATAAATCTGTTAATCAACCTCAGAACTGATCAAAACTACCAAATGTTTCCAAAAATTTCATGATTTTAACTCTTTAATTGCCAAGCTCATAAGTGATGCCACTGATTTGAGAAAAAAAAAAACACAAAATCACTGATTTTCAATATAAAAAGTGATTGTGGACTGAATTTTTTTTCACCCTTTTCACAGTCTTGGGCATGCCAAAAATTGGTAAAAACATTGGCTTTGATGCATTTTTAGTTTTTGTGCAGCATCAGATTAAATTTTTTTCTCCCTCATTTATTGTTTGTGGCCATTTTTTCCCCATTGACTTCCATTATAACAACATTTTTTGATTGCAGAGCCATGACACCTTATTACCATGCATTTTTGATTCTTTGTGGTTTTAGTTTTTGCAAAGAGGTAAAATTTGTCATTTTTACTGTTGATCACCATGTGGCACAATTAACCCTTTAGTAGCCTGTGCAAAAAAAGAAGAGCTTGAATTCTGGATTGTACATTGAGTTATATGGACTATAACAGCATATTAGAGAGAGAGAGAGAGAGAGAGAGAGAGAGTGTGTGTGTGTGTGTGTGTGTGTGTGTGTGTGTGTGTGTGTGTGTGTGTGTGTGTGTGTGCGTGCGTGCGTGCGTGCGTGCGTGCGTGCGTGCGTGCGTGCGTGCGTGCGTGCGTGCGTGCTTGCTTGCATGTGTGTGCGTCTGTGTGGAAAAATCTGTAAAAAATCTTCTCTTCATCAGATTTATTAACAACATTTATTATGAACCAAAATGCAAAAACAACTTCAAATAAACTGAACAATGAAGCAAGAGTAGAGGATGGATGGAGAACTAAACAATCAAACTAATTTTTTGGTGTGTATATGTGTACGTGTGTGTGTTCAGTCTTTTTAGCAGGACTTGCAGCATATTACTTGGTGCTCTCTGCAAGTGTGTCTACCACAACGGATACAAATGCTGACTGTTCTTTTTTTGGTTCTGTACACCACTTGCATGTTCCCCTCTTCACTCCTGAGCTGCTGGTGCCTGCTGGTGTCTGTGGATTTGTGTCTAGAGGGACAGCTACAGGAGACTAAATCCCTCTCACCAGTGCAGCACTAACTGGTGCGCGAGGGAGGTGCTCTCTCCTCAATACTAACACTAACCCTACACACACACACACACACACTCGCACACACACACACTCGTACACACACACTCGTACACACACAATGGTTTTATAGTCCATATAACTCAATGTACAGACCAGAATTTATGCTCTGTTTTTTTGCACAGGCTACTAAAGGGTTAATGGTGCCACATGGTGATCAACAGTAAAAATGACAAATTTTACCTCTTTGCAAAAGGAAAAGGCACAAAGAATCAAGAATGCATGGTAATAAGGTGTCATAGCTCTGCAATCAAAAAATGTTGTTATAATGGAAGTCAATGGGGAAAAAATGGCCACAAACAATAAATGAGGGAGAAAAAAATTTAATCTGATGCTGCACAAAAACTAAAAATGCATCAAAGCCAATGTTTTTACCAATCTTTGGCATGCCCAAGACTGTAAAAAAGGTAAAAGAAAATCCAGTCCACAGTCACGTTTTATATTGAAAATCTGTCATTTTGTGTTTTTTTTTCCCCAAATCAGTGACACTACTTATAAACTTGGCAATGAAAGAGTTAAAATCATGGAATTTTTGCAAACATTTGGTAGTTTTGATCAGTACTGAGGTTGATTAACAGATTTATGCAAAAAAAATGTGAAAAAAATTTCATCCGATAAATTTTTACAGCAGTTTAATTTAGTGGCCTTTTTTGGCCGCTAACAACACGTAAGGGTAGTAAATTTGCCCACGGTATATTGTTAAGTTTTTGAAAAATTTCAAAGCATTTTCTTAAAATATGTGTAAATATAAGATTTGTCACCAAAAATCATTCCATTTGCTGAAACACAGAGAAAGTTGTGGCCAAATTAAGACAAAAAAATTGCAAAAATGGCCAAAAATGGCCCCAACAACACATAAGGGTTAAAGGTCTGCACAATTAAGACAAAACAATCATAATTTTGAGTTATTTTCCCTGATATTTTATTAACCGTTATCATTTTGATTAATAGAAGCTGTGTAAAAATGTTTTCAATCCCAGCTATCAGTTACTAGGAGTTGCTGACATGTTTCAAAATACTGTTATGTTTTAGGTAACAAGACAGTGATTAAAATAATATACGGTTGGATTTGGTGACTTACACACCCAACTCAGCAATAAAAAAATCATAAGATGAAATAATTTACTTTTATGCCTCCAAAACACTCTTTGTTCAATATCTTAACCAAAACACATCCAAACTTTTCACAAATTCACAGGAGGTCATCTTCTGAGAAGAGAAAAAGACCAAAAGCACAGATTGCTCGGCCTTGTAGAAATATGTAAAGTAGCCGTGTTACAATTAACCCGCGTTGGTTTGTGCCCCGCTTACCCCTACCCTTATTTATTTCAGTTTTAATTACAATTAATTTATGATAAATTTATGTATTTTGTTAAATGTCATAAAACCGGGCCCCCCGGCACCATCTTGCCCCCCAGTTTGAGAACCACTGCTATAAAGTAACAATACCAGTCCACAAGTACTGCTCTGATATTCATGTTTATAATAAATAGACTTTAACTGAGATATTTTTGTAAATATCTGTAATAAAATAGAAATAATGTTCAGCAACAGATCCTGTTAAATTGTCAAAATGTATGCAGTAAGTTTTTCAATTAACTATAACAAATGTGCCATTTGTGTAAAAGCGCATCCATGTTATCAGGGGCGTCGCTAGACCCCTTTTACTGGGGCACGTGCCCCAGTGTAAATCTTTTGTGCCCCTGTGTAAATCTCAAGTTTACATTTTAGCAGTTAACTAGTTTATTCCTTTACAAAGACAATCGCGGCAAAACGGATCTATATGCAATGTAGTTACCCAATTCACGTTTGAAAAAGCGACGCAACAGTCGCACTGACGCGTGCACGCCTCAATTCATGTCCGCGTCCGCGCACGCGCACGGACATGAATGGGTGCGCGGACGCGGACATGAATTGAGGCGTGCAAGCGACTGTTTTGCCGTGCGCAGCCGCATACAAAGTACACGCGATTGAGTTGGTTTATGAAAACATAGCGAGACTAAAGTAAGGTTCTAAATAATAATGAAAATCTCATTGACGCATGTGATGGACATCAGAAATGTTTTGTGCAAAGCAGGAAAAGGGAAGAAAAAATGAGAGATGATGAATTTAAGGGAGTAAATACACATAACATCCTACCCTGTCAGGGCTTAAACATTAGAGGGAAAATTTGAGGAAAACCTCTGTCAATAGTCTATAAAATTGCATTGTTCACATACAAAAACTGTGTTATACTGTTCTGTATTTTCAGATATGATATTAATATTTAGTTCACTAGCTCTAGATCATTACATAATCAGTTAGCAGTAACTAAGATAGATTTTTTAGTAGTCATAAAATGAAAATATTCTTAAAAATAAAAAAAGAAGTTATTAATCATTGTTATGTAAAATGCAAATGTGCATAACATTTTTTTCTCTCCAGCCATTATTTCCAAACATTTTATGCCTTTAAACATGTTAATTATGTTGTATATATGTATATATGAAGATGATACTTAAATATTTTTAAATAAATGTTTGTCTTTCCCAGTACTTGTTGCAATGTTGGAATAGTGGGTTAAGCAAAGGAAATTGTATCTTGCACACCGCAGGCTTTCAAGAAAAAGTAAAAAAAAAAAAATGGGGGGCCTGTGCCCCAGTAGAGCTTTATGTCTAGCAACGCCCCTGCATGTTATACTCCATCAGTGGCAGACATCTTGGCTTACTATCGACGACTTCATGGAAAACAGCAAGACTTTACAGGCAAAATGGATGGGCATTTGTTCAACAATTTTGTAGGCCTACATTTAAAACCAAGGCTCTTGCCGAAATGGTGGCATTTTGCTCAATTTATAATAATCAGCCATGAAAATGGCCTGTTATTTAACCTCATCATTCATGGAAAATGATGGCATGTTGTTTTATAATGAAAGTATAGCGAGAGTTCTTTGCCATGCCATGCAGGTCTGGGTGTGGTGTTGAATTGAAATCTCATTATTATAATCACAGAGCAGAAAAAGCCCGGTGTTTGAAGTTAACTTTATGTTTACCCTTCTATGCAATTGTGTTTATCAAAGGCTCATTTATATAAAACCCCCCCTTAATATAAAACGCATCAAATCAAGTCCTTATAACATATTTCTCTGAATTTAAACACAGCTATTTATACACACCCAAATCTGGAATTAGAGACATTTCTAGGTCGCTTAAACAAGGAGAAGTTTAGGATAACAAAATTCAAAGCTGTATGTAAATGAATAGGTAGCCTTATGTATAACCTAAACATTTAGGTAACTCCCATGCACCTAGTCTCTTTGTTATAATTTTTGGGGGGGTTACTATATTTTTCTTAGTAATATTTCATGCACATTTGAGACCATATTGTCACATCGAGTCAGATATTCCAGAGCTGAATTTTCAGTCGTGCTTGGAATAGGAAAACAATTTGTGTGCACAGATGTTCCTCAGACAAGACGAAACCTTGGTTCTTCCCCCAGAGTTAACTTCCTATGATGACATTTATAGTAACTCGCGTTACCAGGCAAGACCTAAGCGCCTGTGAAATGCCCTCCATTCTATTCCAGCAGTGAAAATAGACACAGCTGATTAAATAAACGAGTGGTGGATTAGCAAATATTGTTTATATAACTGTTTTGTAACATCCTTACTGTGAAAGTATGACGTACTGCTGATCAATTGATGAATAGGTTGGCGTAGTGAACAGGATGACAGATTAAATATTTTCCCTTTTCCCTCAGTTATGATCTCATTTTTGCTGGTGGACCTCAGGAGATTTTAAGAAAGTTCCAGCAGTCCAATCATAAGGTGGTGTTTTCTGCAGATGGTATTATCTGGCCAGATTCACGACTTACAGAGAAGTACCCTCCTGTTCGCAATGGGAAACGCTTTCTTAACTCTGGAGGTGAGTAAAAACATGCACACTCAGTGGGATATAATGGAAACACCATGTTTTATGCAATGACCCATCAAGATGTTCTGTTTTTACATGGAAGATGTCCCAAAATGCATTGTGCTTATTCAAATTAATTGAAAACAAAGCAACAAGAAACCAAGATAGAAGTTGTGTCCCAAATGACATATTATGCCCTTACACTATCCACTATGTAGTCTACCATCTAGTGTTTGAATTTATGAATGGTAGTGAGACCTACAGTATTGTCTCTTACTAACTGTTTTTTGCTAACCATAAGTGTAAGTGGATTTCAAGGGAAGAGCAAATGACATCAAATGCATAACACATTACGAGTCAATGAATATGACTTTGTACGTTGTACATTTGATGTAAGTGTTCACTGTTTTGTCCAACATGACCATAGTCACCATCAGACTGAAGTGTAATAATCTTTGCTCACACATTGCCTGATAGCTCTTCTCCTCCATTACATGAGCAAAACTGCAATTGTTGAGTGCACAAAGTGTCCAGCGTTAGTTTTTTGAATGAATGAGTGCATTATTCAGGTACATGAAGTGCACTTGTTGTTGGAAATTTCCATTTGGCGTAGTCAGAATAGTACATACGTTTGTGATTTGGGAAACACCTATGGTTCTGAAACCAATGTTCAATATGGATATGAACGTGAATGCTTCAACTTCACAGTCTGCATTTAAGTACTCCTCAAAAGTTTGTTTAGTACCTCTTGGTTCACAACATCGTTAACAGTTTGTGTCACATTTTCCACCTTCCATGTGGCAGGTCAGTCTTTAAAAGATTGCTCCACTTTCATAAAACAAATCCCGATAATTTCCTTAGCTGTATGTCATCCAAGATGTTTATGTCTTTTTTTGTTCAGTCTAGAACAAATTAAGTTTTTTGAAGAAAACATTCCAGGATTTTTCTCCATATATTGGACTCTAGTGGACATCAATAGTTTGGCAATTTTAATGCAGTTTAAAATTGCAGTTTCAATGCAGCTCTAATCGATGCCAACCAAGGCATAAGGGTCTATCTAGGGAAACGACATATGTACTTAAAAAATATGTACTTTTCAACAACAACTTCTCGTCTTGCACTAGCCATGTGACACGAAAACATGTAAACAATAAAGTGACACGAGGACATTAATTAGTATCATTGCACATACAACTGCTTCACAACGGTCCTCTTTCTCAACACTTGTAAACCATGGAATGGTAGTTTTGCATATGTCATGCGTTTCCCTTTGAAGTGATTACGTAATGCGTAAGGAATTACGTAATAATGAGGTTGTGGTTAAAAAATTACATTTTATGTATTTTTTGGCAAAAATGATGATTGTTTCGCTAGATAAGATCCATTTGAAGCTGCATTGAAACTGCACTAATTTAACTGTATGGAGAAAAATCCTGAAATTTCCTCAAAAAAATTAATTTCTTCTCAACTACTGTAAATAAAGAAAGAGATAAATCAATTATCCAAATTTTTATTATCAAAGTGCAATATTCCTTTAAGAGCTAAACTCAGGCTATAATGACTGGGAAGACTTTGTTTGCACAAGGTCATGACCGTCAGTGATTTGACCCATATCTTCCCAACATAGTTTCCCCCGAACGCTGCTGTGTTGGTTTGTTTGGTCTAGTAGGATTTGGAACAATGCAAGCCGAGAGATAACAGAGAGCACAGAAAAACAGTAAAATTTCATTATCAGTGAAATACGATACAGAATTTGTTTTCTTTGTAAACCACCAAGCAGCGGCCAGTCACCCTGTGGAATTTCCTGAGGCATAGAGCTCTATTCATGCAAGGGCTCAAGTGAATGGTGCATTTATTTGAGTCCATGGGCGTACGTGTGTGTCCGTCCATCCTGCCCAGGCTCTTAGATGAAGAACAGTCACATCGGCGGTCATTACACATAAAGCCTCTGGTCCTTGCTCGTCTTAACGCAGTAGTCTTGATCCAGGCTATTTTAAACCGGTGAATTGCTGCTTTGAATGTGGTGGTCACTGGTCTGGTGTATTGTCCTGTCAGGGCGTTGAGTCTGTGTCATTAACGGGACAAATTTATTTGTGTTGGAGTTCCTGTTCGATACCATTCACTTTCTAAATTGAAGGCTGGTTTTATACCTCAGGCTGTCCAGTAGATTGTGGTGACCAATGTTTGTTTCTTTTGGACAAGGGATGTCATGTCCATCAGTTTGTGGAAACATAAAAGATTCAGAACACTGTGCTTTAGTCAAAAGGAGATCCAGGTCTTTTTTTGGTCCTATTCAGACCTGAAGTGATCTCAGTCCCTTTCTTGTTCACATATTAACTTCATCAGAATTCAGACCCAGCTTTCTGTGCAGCAAATGATTTTGATTTATGTCAAAACCCACGCAAAGCAGACTGGGACCTCATTATTTTCACATGTCAAAAAGAAATTAAACCACAAAAGAACCCAAAAGCGAACTGTACTTGGATGTGGTCTGAGTATGGTTCACTTTTGAGCCTTTTAGGGGGGTCTGAAATCTCTTGGTTTGTTCAAATATACACTTGACTGATCTGAGAGCGTTTGAAGGGCTCAAACAAACTAGGTGTGAAAACACCCTAAAATTCTAATTGAAATATTTTCAGTGTAATGCCTCCTTTATATGATTTTTTTTTTCATATAAATTCATTTTATGATTTTATTAACAGCTCAGTGTTATTTGCCTAATGGAATTAATATTACAGTATTTTCACAATTATTGCAACAACAATGGCAACAGATTGTTCATGAAAAAATGCAATACATTTTTGCATTTTAAAAACCTAAATCTCACAGTGGAACAAAGCTGTACCATCTCTCATTGTGATGGATAGTGGCAATCTGCTGCAACATCCCCAATCTAGTAATCATGACTGCCGTTGTAAATGGAGATATGCATTTAGCACAGATTTTTTCGATGTGTTTACAACATTACCTGATTTACATAATTTCTTTATTAAATAAAAAACTATGCAGACTGAGCATTGTTTACTTGTGCTCTGCATGTGTGATTTATTCTCAGTGAATCCCCCATGTGTGCAGCTTATCCCTTTTTTGATCACCACTCATTGCCTAAATCCAAGGTTGTTAAATATAGCAATGTTTTATTTAGTGGGAAACTAATTCTGATTTAAAACCATGTCATAATCCTTTACATCTGTATTTAACTTTGCACATTCGGCAAGTCTCAAATTTAGAAGGTTTTAAGTCTCAAGTAAAAACATATCTCTTTAATTTAGCGTTCGTTGAAAATAGACCTTGTTTGGAGATAGCTTCTTGATGTTTTTATATATTTTATTTTTTATTTCAATCTGGGTTTTTTTGTATTGAATTTTATTCTTATCCCTTATTATGTCTTAATTTTCTTTTTATTAATTGGTTCGATATTTTGCTTTATGTCTTTTAAATACTGTGAAGCACTTTGGGCAATTGAAATTGCAGTAAAATGTGCTATATAAATGAATAAAGTTGAAGTTGAAAGTTAATCTTTCGAACCTGGACATTACGTCAAGGGTTTTACCGGACTGTAATATAAGTTCAAGCCACCACATATGAGATAAATAAATGACTTAGTATAAATGACTACGTTTATACTAAAATAATAAAGTAATTTACCAAATAAATTGACATCATACTTGTATAGTTGATCTTGTTCAGAATTTCAGGTTCTAGTAAAACTTTGAGACATTGTGCTTTTTAATTCTTCCAACTATTGCAATCGAAAGTATGGGGGGATTTATTTAAAATGCATGTTTTTTAAATCAGGAATAAGAATATTAAGAGTACAAGAAATAATAGTTAAGGGTGGGGTCATGGCACAGTCTGAGATTATGAAAGGACGACAATGATAAATGACATCCAAAATTGTATGGAGGGCGATGTGAGAGCCAAACCCTACAATTTCTAACTATGGTTGGTGAGCTTTAAGGAAAAGATATAGAAACCCCAATGCATAGCTGAGGGCCCTACTGCCTACTATACTCCATTCTGGTTAAATGTAGAAACTTTTCCCGTCTGAGGTTAGACAACGCCACTCGACACTTCTTGCTTGTTGTTTTTTGTCATTCTTCACAGTATTTTGAGGGTTCATGGAGCCACACCATAAATTGGACTGGTTTTAGAAGGCACCCGTCATATGTGGGCATCCCATATAATTTTAGCAGTTTACACACCTTTATTACATCCTATATTTTATGACACATTAAAACCCTTTGTAATGTTTTTCACAGGCTTTATTGGCTATGCACCATATATAAACAAGATTGTAAACCAGTGGGACCTTCATGACAACGACGACGATCAGCTGTTTTACACAAAGATCTACGTCGACCCACTTAAGAGGGTTAGTGAACAGACTTATATACAAAACATATAAACATGCTTGTAACTTGACTACGTCCTTATAAAATGCTTAAAAACTCATCAAAGCACATAAACACAATCTTGCTGCTTAAAGTTACACCACCTGAATATTTAAACAAGCACAAAGGTCATATGTTTATTTTTTACACAAACTAACATCTCTTTATTTTCAGGAAAAGCTTAATATGACCTTGGACCACAAGTGTGAGATGTTCCAAAATTTAAACGGTGCAGTGGGTGAGTCAATCCAAGAAAACACAATTTTGCATCATGTTGTGATTTGGTTTGTGTATTAGTTATTGCTCGCAACCTTTAAAAGTATACTCAAATTATGTGAATCGTATTGTACCCAAGTACGTTTGACCCCAAACTACAGTTTGTTTGGCTAGTCTTATCGCTCCATACTGTATAAGGGTGTGGTATGTTAAGAATGCGCTGGTATGTTTTGCAAAGGTGGTCTTGGGTACAGTTTGCTTGATTCGGGGTCAGAGCACACACACCGGATTGCGAAACTTTAGCTGTCTCTGTAAAACATTCTGATATGCGCAGCACAAATACATACAGCCAGATAAAATACATACAACGGATCTATCGATTAAGGACATTTAGCAGCACGAGAGTGATTGGAGAGCAGACTGCTCTAATATCTTTTAAAATCTCTCTCTGGGTTATTTTATATCATACTTAATCATACATATATTTTAATGACGTAATCATACTCAGGTACTGATCATAAAAGTACATTGTGGGAAGGGGGGACAATCGTACTCAGGTATGGTTCAGTCCGGTTAAGTATGATGTGAGGGTGCCCTAAGATTATCAAGAAATCTCTTAAATAACATGTAGTGTCATTACCATTACTACCGTTCACACTTATGCCTAAGAATTTAACCCTTTATATTATATTTTGGTGTGCAACGTCTTCTACATTGTTTCTGTTACAAGTATAAATATAAATTATGCACTTATGCATAATTATTTTATTATGTTTAGGAAAGACTAGCTGATAAGTCCACAGATAGTTTTATTACTAGCAGTGGTGGCTCGTGACTTCTTTTCCGAGGAGGTGTTCGATGCATCATGATAACCTATCATGTCAAAATATGTGCTTGCCGCATAGGAGTCGAAAGGGTTCATGATAAAAGAGATGCTCACGTCTCGCAAGACACTAACTTAACACTAAACTGTGATTACACATGAGATTAAAGGATTAGTCCATTTTCTTAAAAAAAAATCCAGATAATTTACTCACCACCATGTCATCCAAAATGTTGATGTCTTTCTTTGTTCAGTCGAGAAGAAATTATGTTTTTTGAGGAAAACATTCCAGGATTTTTCTCATTTTAATGGACTTTAATAGAACCCAACACTTAACACTTAACTCAACACTTAACAGTTTTTTTGGCAGAGTTTCAAAGGACTCCTGAATGAGGCAAAAGGGTCTTATCTAGCGAAACGATTGTCGTTTTTAAAAATATGCACTTTTAAACCACAACTTCTCGTCTATCTCCTGTCCTGAAAAGCGCCAGCGCGACCTCATGCAATACGTCATCAAGTCAAGAGGTCACAGAGGACGAACGTGAAACTACGCCCCAGTGTTTACAAGTGTGGAGAAAGAGGACCGTTCCAACGTTGTTGTATGTCGAATGATACTAATTAATGTCTTTGTGTCAGTTTATTGTCTGCAAATGTGCATTTCAAATATGTAATGCGTGACCTTTCGACATCATTACGCAATTACATGAGGTCGCGCTGGCGCATCACAGGACCAGAGATAGACAAGATGTTGTGGTTTAAAAGTGCATATTTTTTATTTTTCTTGTAAAATCGTTTCGCTAGATAAGACCCTTATGCCTCGTTTGGGATTGTTTACAGTCCTTTGAAATTCCGTTGAAAAAAACTGTTAAGTGTTGAGTTAAGTATTAAGTGTTGGGTTCTATTAAAGTCCATTAACTCTTTCACCGCCATTGACGAGATATCTCGTCAATTAAGAGAAAACGCTTCCCCGCCAATGACGAGATTTTTCGTCTTTCTGAAATACCGCTATTATCCACCAGGTGGCGCCCTTCCGCAACTTTTTAAACCCGGAAGTATTGCCCTATGCCAAGCGGCTGCATGTCCGTGTCTGTTTTAAAGATCGCTCTGAATGGGATCTCTATGAAAAGTCCGTCACAAAAATGAAATTATCTCTGGTTTTTGCTCAAAATGTGGTGTTTTTGCAGAAACCTACCCATGTTTAAAAGCTGATTACAAAAGAACCACTGAAGGTTGAATGAAACGTTTTTTTTTTTGTTTGAAAGCAGAGGGTCTGTTCTTTCATTTGGTATATTGTATGTTTATATATTTAAAGAAGAACATTTTCTGGAAGGCATTAAACTTTGGTGAAAATCATGAAAAACGCTGGCACTGGCTGGCAACTTTTTTTTAAAACGCTGGCGGTGAAAGAGTTAAAATGAGAAAAATCCTGGATTGTTTTTCTCAAAAAACATAATTTTTTCTCGACTGAACAAAGAAAGACATCAACATTTTGGATGACATGGTGGTGAGTAAATTATCTGGATTTTTTTTAAGAAAATGGACTAATCCTTAAAGTGAGTATCTTGCAAAGGCGAACTTACAAAGCTTCTGTAGCAGGCATGCATTTTGACATGACGTGCAATGCACATAGGTTAAGATGATGCACGGAACACATATTTTGACATGATGAGCCACACACGATGATGTATTGACAAGTTTTGCATTCGTGGCTCCTTGGAAAAGAAGTCACGAGCCGCTACTGCTTGTAATAAATCTAAAAATCTGTGGACTTATACTGAAAGGGAAACATAAGCCATATCCAGGAACAAAAGCATCACTTGGGGTTTGGCTCTTTTGACTTGATCTGTAACAACCACCTAACAACCACACAAACATCTATGGATCTGCACAGAAATATAATAAATATTGCTAATAATTTAGTGGTAGGATGAAACCAAACACTAGTTATATTTTCCATTCCTTTTTTTCCATTCAGATGAAGTTTTACTGAAATTTGGGACGGAGCGAGTGCGAGTGAGGAACACAGTCTACAACAGCCTGCCAGCTGTAATACACGGAAATGTGAACACCAAGGTGAATGTCTTTCTTCTTCATGCATGATCAGATTTAAAAAAATAATTATATATATATATATATATATATATATATATATATATATATATATATATATAATATAAACACCTATGACATTAAATATAGACTTTTGTGGCTTCAATTCCACTCTGGTCTTATCTGTAAGTTATATGTTAGTATATTTATATAAGTTATATCCCCCACTCTCACAGGGACTGTCATTAGCAAATAACAAAACATGTTTTATGGCTATTTCATGGCTGTTGGCTGTTTAACAAAATGATAAACATTTCAAAATGTTCCTGTCCAATATCTTCAGAGCACAGGAAACTAAACTACACTTGTCAAGACATTTTCCAGAGTAGTCACGACACTGATATCATTCAAATCCTGCAATTCTTCAGAATCTGTTAGTGTACACAGTTTGTGATTAAGACTTGCCTTTCGCAACAATTTCAGCATCAGTTCTTGCTGTCCAGCTGTTGAGTATGGCAGTTTTACATTCCCTGAATGTCTGAATGATAGCATAATCTTAACTGGGAATATCCTTAGGTCCCTCTGTATAAAATTAAACAAACCCCAGGTGGTGTGTTGAGTCATCTTCTCCTGATCCTCAAATATTAGTGCTGTTTCAAGTGAATATTCATCCATCTAGAGCTTACCACCCATGCTTTATGGTCCAGACAGCCCTGTGTCAATCCATGGGAATCCATCTTGAGATACTTATCAGACTCTTGGGAATACAAATGTTCTCATAAACACAAGGACCATTAAAACTAACAAGGCTTGAGGATCCACATTAGTAGGTGATGAACAGAAGTCACCGGCTTTACGTTTACAACGACTGGTCAGCTCCTATTTCCAGTCTGCAGTGTTTAACTAATTGACCTCAGAGTGCAAAAGGTCAAGACCTTGGTGTCCAAGGGTTGTCTGCATTATCTGCTACCTTTAACGTTAAATTACCCACAACCATCTACCCTGACTGAACATAGAACATATTAGACAGACTGCATCTGGATACCATCTGTAGTGTGGTTGAGGCTGGTTTGAATTGAAGTTCACCTCCTTAGTTTTACTTTCTGACTTCCTGTAATCAAAAGCAGCATGTTAAAAGTGTGCACGGCTCTTTTGCCAGACTGTGCATCCAAAGGCTCACTGTATGCTCAAGTGAAGTGAGGATACAGAGTTTGCCAGGAAACAGAAACTCAATGCTGATCAAAGCGAATGGACAGTTTGTAATGAATTAGTTGATTTAAGTTTTTGAGTCAATCCCAAGGAAACACACAAAAATGTATGTAATGAATGTAATGGAAAAAAATTGTAATGTGTTGATAAATGTGCTTCGGATAAAAGTGAATGCTAAATGCAAAATAAATACAGGTTTGTGACCCTGGACTACAAAGCCAGTCATAAGTAGCTCGGGTATAGCAATAGCCAACAAGACTATGGGTCAAAATTTTAATTTTTTATGATAAAAATCATTTAGGATATTAAGTATTAGGGGTGTAACGATTAACAGTGCAAATGCGCATTTTCTCCATGAATGAATTTGAATGAATTACGGTGAAATCCCGGCACATCCAAAAGCCAGGGGGCGCTCTCATGCAGAAACACCCTTTGTGCCACAGAAGAAGTAGCATTACAAACGGTATTCCAGGAAATGTCTACAGGAATATTTATATGAACGCTGTTCTTCAAATTGTTTCAGGTATTTTCATGATAATAAAGAATATTTTTAATGATTTTGTTAAATGAGCCATTCAGAATCGATTTCAGACAGGCATTTTTAATGGGACACACGATTAATCGTTACATCCCTATTAAGTATATTTAGTACATTTCCTAATGTAAATATATCAAAACTGAATTGATTTTCTCAATATTTAGATTATTTAACCATACTTCAATGGAAAGCTTATCTATTTAGCTTTCAGATGATGTATACCTCAACTTATACCACGGGGCTGTTAAAGCAACACTATGTAGTTTCTATGTAAAAATGACTTAGAGCTCCCCAATGTGGTTGAAAAGCGCAACAGTGCCTGGTATCAGACACTCTTCTGCAGGTAGGGGGAGGGGCGGGGCTGTGTGCTCTACCCTCCACCGCCACTTTCAGAGTGTGCTTGTAGCAGCTAGGAGGTTGCTCAGGTTGCAGCAACAGTACAATTAGTCCAGTTAAAAGTTGTTCTATCACTGAAATAATTTTAAAGACATTATTTAAAGGTAAAAAAAACTACATAGTGTTGCTTTAAAGGGACATTCCACTTTTTTTGAAAAAATGCTCATTTTCCGGCTCCATTAGAGTTCAACTTTTGATTCTTACTGTTTTGGAATCCATTCAGCCGATCTCCGGGTCTGGCGCTAGCACTTTTAGCATAGCTTAGCACAATCCATTGAATCTGATTAGACCATTAGCATCATGCTAAAAATAACCAAAGAGTTTCAACAATTTTTCCTATTTAAAACTTGGCTCTTCTGTAGTTACATCATGTACTAAGACTGACAGAAAATTAAACGTTGTGAATTTCTAGGCAGATATGGCTAGGAACTATACTCTCATTCTGGGGTAATAATCAAGGACTTTGCTGCTTCGCTTGAATTGGCTTCAGCAGGCGTAGTGATATTACGCACTGCTCGAAAATAGTCCCATTGCTTACTTTCAACAGCAGGGGACTATTTTCGGGCAGTGCGTAATATCACTACGCCTGCTGCAGCAATGTTATGACAGCAAAGGCCTTGATTATTATGTCAGAATGAGAGTATAGTTCCTAGCCATATCTGCCTAGAAAACTGAAACTTATAGTTTTCCGTTGGTCTTAGTACACGATGTAACTACAGAAGAGTTTCAAGTTTTAAATAAGAAAAATATCGAAACTCTTTGGGTATTTTTTAGCGCGATGCTAATGGACTAATCAGATTCAATGGATTATGCTAAGCTATGCTAAAAGTGCTAGCGCCAGACCCGGAGATCAGCTGAATGGATTCCAAAATGGTAAAAATCAAATGTTTAACTCTAGGGGAACTGGAAAATTAGCATATTTTTAAAAAAAGTGGAGTGGCCCTTTAAATGCTGTATTCTAATTGGTTGTTCCATGGGTGTTGATTATTTTTCTGTAAAACGCACACCTAACCTATCAAATGTCTTAAAATAACCACCAGAGAAATGTTTGTGGTAACCGTAATATAAGCAGAATAATTTACTCCGGTCTTTTGTATTATCTGAAAATAATAAATTATTTTTGAATAATTCAATGGCCTGTCATTAATTTTTCCCTACTTAACATTAGGCAATTATAATATTGATACAAGTTGCATAGAAGCATTTGCTTAATATTTAATGTTGTCAATCTGTCAGATTTCAGATATAATTTTTGCTTGCCTATTTTTTCTTGTTGTTGTGCTCATGACCGAATAAAAAAAGATTTATGGGTGGTCCCTTAATAGGGCAGTAGGCAATAACATGTGGGTTTCCATCTTGGGTTCCTGTTTATGTCCACCTGAAATTGGTCTTTTTGGGTGTGAAAAAAGTTATGAAGCTTATTCTGGTATGTTTAAAGTTTCTGTGCAGCTACTGGAAGAACATAAATATTTGTCAGTGCAAATAACTTTTCATCTAATGTTCCTAAGGCTGAACAGAGGGTTTGGATTTGGAAAACACAGACACTTTTATCGCACAAATCAACAATCACTAAAGATAAATATTTAGGGCTTTCAGCAAAGTTTAGGCAAGCCGTTTATGTTATAAAGTACATTAGTTTTAGCATCCTGATCTCAGATAAACACAGACATCTCCTGTATGCCTACACAGTTCTTTTCTCAATATATATTATTAAATATGAATGATGTGAACATCAGATGTTTCTGAAGTTTCCCTTTCTGTTATTCTGTCCAAGAAATTTTCAGCGCAGATATGCAGCTGCTTGTATTTATCATTTGATCTGTGTTTTGCCATAAATCTAAATTCACAGTTTTGCAATAATAACAGTTCAGTTGAAGTGTAGTTTATGATAGTTCCAACCAAAACTACCATAGTCTGGGCTGGGGAAAGGATAGACATTTTTTTATCCCTACTGAAACATAAATCAGTTTTACCACCTGGAATACATTTTGGAAAGTAACTTTTTGACCAAACAATGCTTTTATCATCTAAGCTGTTAGCACGTGGACTTGAACCCATCACCCTTGGTATTCCTGTAATGCCATGTGCTACCAGCTGAGCTACATTAGCAGTGTTTAAGCATTCAAAATAATCAAACTCTTCTTTTTCCAGATATACTTGAATTATTTGTCTAACTACATCCCCAATGTGTGGAACTATGAGCAAGGCTGTACCAGCTGTGACCATGACGTGGTGGATTTGTCTCAGCTTGAAGTAAGTCATCCAAAGCCACATTTTTTTCCTTTTTTTTCTCAGCACCAGAATACTAAAATCACCAATAAAACAGATCTAATAATAAATGGCTGAATGTTTAAGATGAATAACACATTCAGGGTTTCACATTGAGATAAACCAAGAGAAGTCAAGCTTGGGAATGTTGTATCTAACAATAGCAAGTGAGTTGCCGTAGGACTCTTCAGTCATTCATTAAAACGGTATAAATGCCCATGAGGAGCCACTTGAGGAAGAGGAAGAGTTAGCTCTGCTGTGGTGCAGGAAATGGCTTTTGGTTTTTTGACAGTTTCATTTACAGGGGTGTTGCTGTCAACCAGACATCTCTTTAGTGGGCAGCTCAGTATGGGGTTTTATCCACAGGGTAACATATAGTGGTTATCCTGAAAATGTGTCCTGGGTTCAGCTAAGGCTGGAAAACAGGGACCTTGGGTAGTAGCTAACGCATCGATAAGTGGTTGTAGGAATGTTTCTGGAAGAATCCAGCAATCTCATAACTCTCTCCCCTATATGTTTCTGAAGATCTCAGCAATGTCTCAAACAGTCCCAAGATTTTTCAGCCAACTAGACATATTTGATTTATTTCTAGAAAGCATTTCATCAAGGGTGAGCTCAGATTTAGCCCAGTTCTTGAAATGTGTTATTTGTCAGGGCGAGGCAGTGGATTGGTCACATCACCTTAATCTGCGTTGTGGTTCTGTGTTGGTTGCTGAAGAGTGGACAAGGGTTCAGATTCTCACACTGCTGAGGTTGAAAGGGCCCTGGTAAAGGAAACTGTCCCAGTCTAGACTCTGCAAAATCCTCTGTGTCTCCTGTTTAGTCTTTGGTCTCCTGTCAGTAACAATTTACAGACCTCTGGCTCGATCTTCGGACACTCCCTTCGGAAACACAGAGCCAGGGTCGGAACTGGAAAATTACATGGTGCCAGTTAGGCCCTGTTTCATCTAGTGAGCCGTGTAGACTGGTCTAGAACCACAAAGTAGTGGTGACCGATCCATGTAACCTTAAGCTCGGTGTCATGGGAAAGAAACCTCCAGTTTCTTTTAGACCTCCTGCATAGATTGGCGCTCTGGGAAAACTATGGCCAACCAACTGAAATCAAGTTGTATATCACCACCAATGTGCAGCATCCACCTGGATGATGCAACAGCAGACATATTGCGGCAGAATGCCCACCACACAATTAGTATATGAGAGGATGATTAGTAGGCCAATGGGCAAGTTTGGCCAGGATGCCGGGACACACCCCTACTCTCTTTCGAAAGACATCTTGGGATTTTTAATGACCACAGAGAGTCAGGACCTCTGTTTACCGTCTCATCCGAGGGATGGTGCTTTTTGACAGTAAAGTCTCCCTGTCAATATACTGGGGTGTTAGGACCCACACAGACCACAGGGTGAGCACCCCCTTCTGGTCTCACTAACACCTCTTCCAATTATAAACACATGAGTAAACGTCATCTCAGTGAATTACAAAAGACGATTGAGGGAATTCCACTACTTTACTCTCATTGGTAGTTGCTCCTGAAAGTTGTTCGTCATTTGCATAATGTGTATCTTTTCCCAATGGTCATTGTTGCTCATATTGCCTGAAGCCCCCAAGCTTCCACTGAAATAAACAAGATTGTGTAGGCGGCTGCTGGTTGTGTGCATGCAGCATAAAAGTGGTGAAGAAGATGAAAATAAATAAATATTGAAGATGTGAATAGTCACTATGCCTTGATGAATAGATCTCTAGTCCTATCATTAATTTCAGAAAGTCTTTAGTGATTTCCTTAGTTTCAGGTAAAAAGCTTCTGGTTGTAAAGCAGTTTGGGAGTTTTTGACTGAATCAATCAAAATTTAGCACAAATTTGCCTATATTCCCCAACGTGCATTATTTACCGCATTTATTGCATCTTGCTCTTCCAACATCCAGGTGGATGACATCAGAGAAGTGCGAAAGCATTTTGAAATCAGACTTGTCCTCGCGGTACCTTAATGTCATCTGCATGTCGTTTTTTAGCGACACTGAGAAAAGTTAAGCACGTATAAAAAACTTGAGACAGACATGAACTCGGCAGAGAACTTCCCTGCATATGTCTGCGCCTCGTCCATTATTTGTACAGCAGGAAAAGTTATGTCTTCTCAGTGTGAAAAATACAAGGTGTGGTGTGTGAACTGGCTTAAATGCATGTGTCTCACAATAAATCTGTGAGACTTGAGAGCCCTGGGTTTATTGTTACATAAATTTAAACTGTGAAATTGCAAGGCTGTATTTATTTATTTTTAATTATACTTTATTTATTGATTTACTTTTTGTTTTGGCCATCAAGTTCTAAATACGAAGCGAAAGCCATCAAATTAGTTTAAATACTTTTAAATAGTAAAATATTTAATTTGCTGAGTTGTCCAAAACTAAAGATACTCATACTGTGATATACGATATGTGATATTTTGGTTATACCGTCCACCTAGTAAAAACATCTTTTTTCACTGCAAGATAAAGTGCTCTCCGTTTAATGCTTGACAAGTTTTCTCTTTATCTTAACAGATGTTTCCACGGGTGACTGTTGGTGTATATATTGAGCAGCCGACCCCATTCCTGCCAGAATTCCTACAGAGACTCCTGACTCTAGATTATCCCAAAGATAAACTGGATGTCTTTGTTCATAACAGTGTAAGTGTCTGGCTGAGAAAGCAATGATAAACACTGGAAGTTTTGGATTTCAGGTTGTTCATGGACGTTCTTCTTCTTTTTTCATCAGGAGGTTTACCACGAGAAGCACATACAGAAATTCTGGGATGAGAACAAGGATGTATTCCGCAGCTTTAAGGTCGTGGGACCCGAAGAAAACATAAGTCAAGGAGAAGCGCGGAACATGGGCATGTAAGCCTTCCCCTAATTTGAGAGTGGCTCCTGGAAATATGTAAATAACATAGAAAATTACAATGTAAAACTGACTAACTTGTCATTCACGATTGAAGCAAACCTCTACCTCTGAGAGCCACATGTCAGCTCCTTATAAACAGAAAAACACAACAATAACATCCAACTCACCACAAAGCTGTAAATCAACCTCTCCTGTAACAATGTGCCAACAAAATGAAAAAGCAAACTCTTCCAGTTGTCCTCAGTTTGGCACAGAGCAAAGTGATGCTGTTTCCAGATTTCCCATAACAGCACCAAAACTCTTTATTTTTCTTGTGCATGTCTGCTTTCATAAAGTATTAAGAATTGTAAAACGAATGACAAAAGTTTAAATCAAGCATTAACACACGTTGCTTACTTTATTTATCTGAGATATGTTTGCACTGGTTAAATACAGGTAAGAATGTTTTTTTGCTTATACCGTACATAGGTACTCATCATGCACAATTGTAAAATAGATATTTGTTTTTAAGGCAGAACGTATGTAGCTAGTTAGTTGTGAACTCTACATGAAGTAATCTGTGGGTGCACAGTATGACGTTCACCTACAATAATCCAACATGCTGTTATTTAAGTTTTTAATATTCCTGATTGTTGATCATTTATTGGTTGGACGTCTTTGTGTTATACAATTGCCAGTCAGTATTGAAAAATGAATTTTTTTATGCATGAGATTTGCTTTTCTGGTCTATAGCATTGAATGGAAGTCAGCAGAAGGAAAACTCTAGTATGACCCTTTTATCATGCTTCAACTCAGTTTAATGGCACAACTCAAAAATATATAGTAGTGTGTAGGTTGTAAGTTAGAGGCTGTTACACTTGGCATTAACATGTGTTTTCATCGATCGGATCACAAGTGGACGAGAGAGATACATTACGTTTACACCTGGTATTTAAATCCGTCTCTTTTGTCCACTTTCGACGGCATCTGTCCTGAATACTGTGAGGGGACGGTCCGTAAGACGGTGGGCGAGTCTCTCAGCTGTCATTCAAACGCGAGCGGGAGTAATTATGAGTTTATATGGACGCAAACTAATATTATGTCGAAGTCCGCTGCTTGTTTAGCAAGTATACATGCTGCACAGTGTTTTGTACGTTTATATGTTGGAGCTTTCTCTGAATTTTCAGCGCAATTGATGAAATAGGATCGCGCAACTTTCACGCTTTCAAAACGAAACTACGGAGAACCCCCGCAGTAGTTTTATCAATGAAAGGCTAAAAATAGCGCTGTTCACCGTATTTTCACGACAGAAGTCAAAAAAAGACGTAAAACTTGTGTTTAATACCTCAGACTAGATAAATGGGCGGAGAGAAGGCGGTCGCGTGTGGCTGTTCGAACACATTCAACCACATTGCATTCCGCAACTCCAAAGCGATCCGATCGAAAGTGGTTTCGACTACCTCTGGATGTGGTTGAAAGTGGTCGAAAGTGGACGCGTTCAAACCGTTTTGAACACCGTTTACACCTGGCATTAACGTCGTCCACTTGTGATCCGATCAACGAAAACGCATGTTAATGCCAAGTGTAAACAGCCTCTTAGTGTTTCTTTCTGTCAAAACTAGGATAAGTTGTAACTTATGCACAGTTGGAGACTAGATGGCTGTGCTCTGGCTAGATTCTAACTTCATTTCTGTGTTCAGAGTCAGTGGCTGTTATCACTGGGATGTCATTCAAGTTGTTTGTCTAAATTGCTAGGCCAAGAATGTTGGTTTAAGCTGTTAAAGCAGATGTTAAATGTTTTCTACAGACACCTGTCATTGTGTTTAAAGTGTAGCAAGTACAAATTTGATCAACATGATAACCAAAGGAATTTTTATTGTTGTTTCATTGCGCAGGAATAACTCCATTATAAGCTTTTTTCAGATGCCTTAGCCATAGCAAAGATGTCTTCTGATATTAAAGGGGACATATCATGAAAATCTGACTTTTTCATGTTTAGCTATAATCGGGTCCCCAGTGCTTCTATCAAGCTATAAAATGTAAAAAAGATCAACCCAGGAACCATTCAACACGGTAAACCATTCTTTGCAAACATGTGAAAAATAGGTAATTTAAATTTGGCTTCCCTTGTGATGTCACAAGGGGATCTTATAATAATAATAATACCACCCCTTAATCTGCACTATCCAATCACAGCACTGCCATTTACTGCAGAGAGAGAGAGAGAGAGAGAGAGGGAGAAAAAATTTGACAGTCCAATTAAGTTTCAATTTTAACAAACCACCATTATGGCGATCAGTGTTTGCATTTCATCAGCTCATTTTCATTTAAAGGGAAACACCCAAAAATAGCATATTTTTTCTCACACCCATAACGTGGCAATTTTAATATGCTATAATTAATTATATCTGGGTATAGTGACATACAATTTTACATAAACACACAAAATACTTATTTTACATCTTAAATATGTCTCATAATATGTCCCCTTTATCTTTGCTGTAGGTATACATAGCACTGAAATGTACTATTAATAACACCTAATACAGTAACTTACCTTTTTTCCCCAGGGATTTGTGCAGAAAGGATCTTTCATGTGACTATTACTTCAGTATCGATGCAGATGTTATGATCACCAACCGACAGACCCTTAAACTTCTCATCGAGCAAAACAGGTGATTTTACTTTCATCTGGAATCTTAATCTGATGTTTGGCAAGTGCTAAAACCACATATATCACAGTGAACCAAACACATCTCTTTTCCCATGGTGCTTGGAAAGAGTCTGTTGAGCATTGCATGGACTCCTGCAATAAACAAGCTTAAAATTAGCTGCATTTAGTATTATGCATGACTTTGGAGGAAGCCTGACTCAGATATTTAAAGAAACCTTGGGAAATCTCTCTTGTGACCTCTGGGTTGTGGTGTGAAATTGTAACTGTGAGCATGTGGAATTTAACTTTCTTGCTTCACATTGTTGACCAACACTATAATTTTCACTAATGTGAATGACATGTTTACCTCAGTAAAGAGATATTTTGTGCGCTTCTAGCGTTTTCACAATAAAAACACAATAGTGTTTAACTGTGTGACTTCAGAAGCTTATTTTTTATACACTGTGTGTAATCCAGTAAAAGTCAAGACCAAGTGTTTTGTGAACTCTTATTCTCTTCTAACATCAGATCTCCCTTTACTTTCTCCTGTGTTTTCCTTCTATTTATTGTCATTTATTTATTTAATAATCACAAAGTGTCTTGGTAAATCTATTTCAGGGCTTCAAAATCCTGGTCCTCAAGGACCCCCTCCGAACAGTTTTAGATGTTTCCTAATTTAAAACACCTGATTGAACTAATCAACCTCCTTCAAAAATGATAAACATGTCTCTCTTACAAGCTGATGAGGTGTGTTAAATAAGGAGACATCTAAAACGTTTTGGAAGGGGGTCCTCGAGGACCAGGATTGGGAAGCACTGATCTATTGGCTTGACTGGTAGCAGAGAAAAAGGCTCAGTGATTTTTATGTAACTGAACTTTTCCTTCATCTATCTCTCTACTTAGAAAAATAATCGGACCGCTTGTCACTCGTCATGGAAAACTGTGGTCCAATTTTTGGGGAGCCCTGAGCCTGGATGGTTATTATGCGAGATCAGAGGACTACATCGATATTGTGCAGGGAAAGCGTGTGTGAGTATCTTGGATCTGATCCAGGAATGCTTGAATAAAGAGTCAAAGTCTCATTTTTTTTTTTTACCAAATATAGATGTATTAGGCTAGATATAAATCTACTGTAATGCTCACATCAGTTCCTAAACATGGATTAGCAAATTTGAATTATGTAAAGCTGACCAAATATTTACAAAAGTTAAAAAGTAAAAAGCATGTGCAGTTGATGTCTATGTGGAGTTGATGGTTACATTATACAAACATGCTTTAGATCAGGGGTCTCCAAACTTTTTGTGAGCAAGGGCTACCACAATGTATAAAACAATCTGGAGGGCTACTTTTTGGATATAGTCTACCCAAAACATTTTTGTTTCACTTATTTTATATGATATGTTTTATTATTGTTTAAAATGTAAAGATACATAAAATATAAAAAATATGTAATACATAAATATTAGGGCTGTAAAGATTAATTGTGCAATCATGCACATTTTCTCAATTAAAGGTGACATAGAATGATTGAACGGGGTATTTATCCTTGTTCTGTGATGTGACATGTATACAAAAAAGTTTTTGTTTGGGTCTGTAATGCCTTAGAAGCTTCCTAAAAACCTCTCTCAGATAGCTCTATTAGGGTGGGGGATTTTAAACAAGTGGTTTGCACCTATTTGCCTCCCCCTAACTTGCAATCTCATTACTGATTGGCTGACTTTGCTGCTACTCAAAAAATGTATCCAATTATTTTAAAGTGGAGGGGCAGTTAGATGCCTGTGATGTCATAAGCATCAGTTTGTCAGATTGGGCCGTTTTCTGGCTGACATTTCTAAAAGAGGAATTTCTATGAGACTGAGATGTTTAGCATGTCTAGCACTTTTTGCATGTTTGTCAATGAGGGTAGACTACCATTATTCAACAAAGACAAGGTAAAAAAGGTTTTTCATTCTCTGTCCCCTTTAATGAATTTGAATTAATTAAGGCGAAATGCCGCCACATCCAAAAGCCAGGGAGCGCTCTCGTGCAGAAACTCCAATTGTTCCACAGAAGAAGTAGCATTACAAACCCTATTCCATAGATATGTATAATAAAGGCTAGATGTCTCGCCCGCGCTGCTGGCCAATTGAGTTGAACGTCCACATTTGGCGGCCATCTTACCTCAGGGCGATTGCTCACTCGTAGCATTGAGTTTTAATGGTGCAGGTACTTTTAAATGACCATAACTTGCATAATGTTCTACCGGTTTGGTTTGTTATAAACGTCAAAGATGTACCTACGACACTGCATACTTATACTAAAAAGAAAATTCATGAAACATGAAACCAAATTTGAAAATCGGTAGAAAATTGAGTAAGCTATGGTCATTTAAAAGTACATGCACCATTAAAACACAATGCTACGAGTGAGCGAGCGCCCTGTGGTAAGATGGCCACCAGTTGATGACGTTAAGGACTCCGCCGTAACACATCTAGCCTTTATTATACATATCTATGCCCTATTCCAGGAAATGTCTAGAAGAATATTTATATCGCCGTCCATTAGATTGTTTCTGGTATTTTCATGATTATAAAGAATATTTTGAATGATTTTGTTTAACGAGTGTTGCTTTTTTAAATGCACGTTATAAACGACGAATGATTTTAAATTAATAAGGACTTCTTACTGACCAAAACGCCATAGTACACGCACAAGCTGCGCATGAAACACAGAATCACAGTCTTGTGATGCAGAATCGATGTTACACGCGATTTATCGTTACCCTAATAAATACGAAAATTGAGGCTATAAATAGAATGTGCTATAGTAGACACCTCACAACCCTTGGGCACCATGTTGGAGACCATTGCTTTAGATACATTGTGCTGTGATTTCCAAAACTTTTAGGATCACAGCATTGTATTCTTGTATGCACATTTCAAGAATAATGCACGTCCTGACCCGACTTCTCTCTTGTGATAACAGCGGTGTGTGGAATATCCCCTTCATGGCCCATATCTACCTGATTAAGGGCCAAACTCTGAGGACTGAGCTGAACGAAAAGAATGTGTTTGTCTTGGAGAGGTTGGACCCTGACATGGCCATGTGCAGGAATGCCAGAGAGTTGGTATGACCACTGTAACAAAGAGCCATACAGTACAGAGTTTGATTAACCACAGATAAAGTACAATATCAGCAAACATAGGGTTTTGGTGATCAGTTTTAAGTATATAATACAAGCCAACATGTAAATATTAGTAAAATGTCTTTTTATGTAAGCTTTGTTTTAGAGATAAATTATGCATTTGCTTCTAAAGCAAATATGTTAATCTATCTACATAAGTTTGTATATGACGTTAGTTTACAAGTGCCTGATTTCTCAATGCTTTTAAACATCTGCTGCTCTTCTGTGACCAGGATGTAACTGGCAAGTATTCAAAGTATATCAATGTGCTGTTTGTGTTAAAAGCATGACTTCTTTACTTCTTTATGGCAGCTGTGGTTCATTTACAGTTTCTTCAACATCCTCTTGTTATATCAATCACATGACCTTCATCCAACAGGAATGGGAATCTTTGGTTGGCTGCAATGTTGTCTCAAAACTAAAAACCAATCCCACTAATAACTATGCTTTTTTCTAAACGCTTAATGTCTACGACTAACTGCTCAGGACATCTTAAAGCTTCGCATAAGCTCCTTTCTGACCAAATTATCCAACTAAAAACTAAAAAAGGGATTTTTGCTGCACAAGCATTTCTCAAGCGCTGCCCTGGAAAGATTTTATGTGGCGGGTCCATTTCTTTCCTTTTGCTCTATGTGCATTGTACTTTCTCTCATTATTTATTTTACATGGTGCTTTTCCTTCATTTTAGACAGTACACAGAGAAAGAGAATCTCCTTCTCCGGAATCATTCCATATGCTAAGAGCACCAAAGGTTCCTCTTGTTTTGATTATTACTTCCTTAAAATACAAATATTTGTTGTAAAGCAAGGCATCTCTTTTCCAAATGGCAAGCAAGAAATAATCCAACTATAATATGTTTTAAAAAAAAAATGAAAATTACAATTTGCACTAACATTAAATATTTTATAATACAGTTTATGTATTATAAAACAATATTAATAATATAATCTACAGTATCTATTCAGACAGATTTATGATAAATTTCTTCCTTGGATGCATGAGGAAAAACCATAAATCTCTATTTTACTGTATATGATTATAATATGGTTTTTCTGTCCCAATAGTGTAGATGCATGTCTCTGTAGGCTTTCAAATATTTAATTTGAAGCGGTAGTCATTCTGGAACGAACGCATCCCACCCAGACAGATGTGTTCAAAAAACAAGCCCATCCCTTTGGGAAGGTGATGCCATTGTTTTCAGTTTGATAAGCTACACCTGCTGTCTGATGGAGTTAACCTGGAGAGAAAGCACCACATATTTTACTGTATGCAGAACTGTAAAATCCTGCACCTTGAGTTAAGTGGTGGAAAGGCTTATGAAGGCAGTAATAAAGATCCCATGCATTAGACTAGCCCATTCCTCGCAGTAACATCTGGGTTTAAGAGCAATCCCTTCCCAAGCACAAAAAGCTTACCCTCAAAGCTCCTTGACTTATCTCAGCCTTGGCAACAAATGTAATGTAGCAAATGTTTAAATTCAACATTCATGCTTACTTTTGACACAGAAAAAGTAACTAAATAAAGCCTAGACTGAGAGTAAGTCTGGACCTTAATCCCTGTCCCTGCTTCTAGAGTAGTAATCAGGAATGATGATTCCTGGAATTGCTTTATTCCCCAAAAATCTCCCTGGGTTCCCGTTCTGTTCCCACTCACAGACCTCCTCTACATCTTTTCATGGACTATTTGGTTATTGGTGATTTCTTCTGAAACACTTATAATAATCTGGAATAAGTCAAATACTTGTTTTGCATTGACAGTTTTTCTTGAATTGTTGGTTATTTTGTCATATACTTTGTATGATCTAATCTCATTTTCTTTGTCCGCAACAGGGAGTTTTCATGTACATTACAAATCGGCACGAGTTCGGAAGGCTTATTTCCACAGCCAACTATAACACATCTCATTATAACAATGACTTGTGGCAAATATTTGAAAATCCACTGGTGAGTAACCAGATGACCAAATGTTTTCTGTGATACATAAGCAGTCAGAATCCAGAATTTATTTTCATTAGACGATACATTTGTCATCGATAATAAAATGGAGTGCTGAACGAGTAAACATGTGTTGACCTCCATCAGGCCTGTTCTTTGTCCATCTGTTGAATGAAAGCAGATGGACTGAACAATGTTTGGCCTGCAGCTGGAGAAATGACAAATACAGCAACGACATAATCCTCTTTCTTTTTCACAGGACTGGAGAGAAAAATACATCCACGCCAACTACACACGGATTTTTACCGAAAACCACTTGGAGCAGGTACAAACGAACCTTAAGGCATTATTATCGGTTTAGACTTTTGTACAGTAAGTAAACGTAAAACGATATTTAACTTGGATCATGAATTTCATAATCACCATTCCAACAGTAAGTGTTTTGTTGAGAGATAAGTAGACATTAACCATAAAAGTGTTGCTGCCAGTGGTACCAGTTGGCAGACGCTTCTTAAAGTTGTTGCTTTACGTGGCACTGTTTTTTTTTCTTTGCGCTGAAGCCAAGCACAGTGAAACTCCAATTATTATATCCCTAAAAGTGTTATAAATGTTACGGTCACAGCCCCACATGCAGAACACTGATTTTATTTTTATTTCAAAAGAAAAATCTTGCTATGTCCCTTTAAAAAAAATATTTATATGATGTTTAGATGACTTAGGGTAATTTACTGTGAAAATCGTGCTTGTGTCAGTGTGATATTAAGCTGCTGTTTATGTTTCTGCAGCCATGCCCAGATGTTTTCTGGTTCCCCGTGTTGACGGAGAAAGCGTGCGATGAGTTGGTGGAGGAGATGGAAAACTTTGGATCATGGTCTGGTGGAAAACACAAGGTCAGATAAACCTGCCGACTTCAAAACAGTCGGCACACTTTGCACAGGAATCGCTCAAATCCAAGACTTAAAAAGGAATATTTTTCACCTAAAAAATAAAAAAAACATCTGATTTTGTAGTTGGTTTGTGAACTGAATCAAGCAGTGCATTAAAAAGTAACTCCTTTATAGTCATGAAGGGTTTTCATAAACAGACTGTGTTTATCGGTGGAACATACGATGTTTATCACTGTTATTATGTGTTCGTCCTTAGGACCAGCGGATCACTGGAGGCTATGAGAGTGTGCCGACGGACGACATACATATGAAACAGATTGATTTTGAGAATGAGTGGCTGCACTTTATCAGGGAATTCATCTCCCCCGTGAGTCTCAAGGTCTTCTCTGGCTATTACACCAAGGTGAGTTGCTCTGTCTGGGTTTGAACCAAAGCTATAATCACTTCTTAAATCATTACGTCTGAGCTTGTTTTAAGGTATATCCATCTCTTCTCCCTTTCTCTATATTTGTTGTCTCCATGGCATGTTATTCTTTACTGTTTGCTTACTATGTTGAGAAAATTAAAGATGACAGGGCCATATAACTATGATTTTTTTCCATTGTGACCTTATTCATGACAATTACACTTATATGTATCCCCTCCACACATAAATTATGACAGCCTCAGTAAAGATTTTGTTCCTGTTTTATTTTCTCTTAGGACATGAAATAAAAGATTTGAATTTTTTTTCAAATAAATTTTCAGATGTCCACTTGAGTGGACACCATGCATTTATGACTTTAACAGAAGTTAAATTTGGTAGAGCTTTGTATTAACATCAAAAGGTTGTACAAAAAATTGTGGGCTTGTCAGTGTAAACACATGGTTCATACCTTGAATAAACTGTAAGTTGCGTTGGATAGAAGTGTCTGGCAAATGCAATATGTAAATGTAATACAAAGATACTCTATTAACTTTAAAGGAATAGTCTACCCTTTTGCCATATTAAACTATGTTATTACCTCAACCTAGACGAATTAATACATATCTATCTTTTTTCAATGCGTGCACTGTACAGCGCGTCGTGAATGTGTTAGCATTTAGCCTAGCCGCATTCATTCCTATGGTACCAAACAGTGAAGCCACCAAACACTTTCGTGTTTTCCCTATTTAAAGACTGTTACATGAGGAGTTATACCAGTAAGTATGGTGCCACAAAATAAAACTTTTTTTGGTACCATAGGAATGAATGGGGCTAGGCTAAATGCTAACACATTCACAACGCGCTGTACAGTGCACAAATTGAAAAAAAGATAGGTATGTATTAATTCGTCTAGGCTGAGGTAATAACATAGTTTAATATGTCAAAAGGGTAGACTATTCCCTGTTCCAGCTTCATATCCAGATTGGAGGCATATTTATGGGCTTAGGTAGGCACCCTAATGTGCCATTTGTATTCCCATATATCCCCAATGGCCCCAGTCTGGAGATCTGCAGGTCATTCGGTTTCTCTGGGTCTTTGTCTAAAGCCCGGAGTATGTTTTTTTATGTGCACGCAAAAGTACACAGACGGTTAAACGCACAGCCTTGCAAACGTTGACCCGTACATGTACACAGACGTTGGATGGATGATTTTTGTCTACATGTCACATCACAGAACAAGGATAAATACCCTCTTCAATCTTTCTTTGTCACCTTTAATTTTCATTTTGCTTCACTACAACGTCTGGGACTGCTGTGTAGAGTTTCGTTTTATCCGGTAAAAATCTGCAGGTCCAATCAGCGAACAGATGGGGGTGGCTAAAAACAATGACGTTGAGGCCGTGCGGTGCTAAGCCTATGCGCATGATATACGTCACGACCAAACGTTAGCGATTGGTTATGGTAGATTCAGAGTGACTCTGGGCAGATCCAATAGTTTTAAACTTCAACAGAGGACCCTCCTTAATGGAAGTAACGCTTTGCAATGGAGCGTGGCCAAATGACTCTCTGTACAAATAAAATGAATGTACCCCTCTCGTACCCTTAAAAATTGACCATATGGTACTTTGGTATTCCGTAAATTTCGGCTGCCTTTTTGTTGTACCTGAGGGTAAGGTTTAGGGTGAGTCTTATGTTTTGTATAGGAGGGGATAGCAAAATTGTCAAGCACTGGCTTCAGTGCAGTTAAAGAACCATTCTACTCCCTTGTAGCCATTAAAGGCACACTATCTCAGCCACTGGGCTTGGTTAGGTACCTTGAGGTGCTTGGAGCTATGAGACTAAAATATACCCTGTAATGCCTGGTGTCCATTATAGTTGACGGATGATTAATTAGAATTTCCTCGCTAAAATCAATACTTGGGAAATTTAACAATAATATGACTCCTTACTTGATGTTACAACTTTTTTAACCTTCACGCATCTCCTAGAATAGAAGGAATCAGTGGATACTCTGGTCTTGGTTTGGAGAGAAAACAATTACACATACAGTACAATGCATGCCACTCTGTGGCACCATATAGGATGATGGAAAAATGTCCCATGTAGAGATTGATGTGCAACTATTTCAGCAAAACCACATACAAATGCAAGAAATGGCTTTTTAAAATAGCTGTCCACTGTAGTGGATGTCATGCATGAAAGGGGGATACTTTGGATGTATTTGTAATTCTCAAATTCGTCTGTGATGTTAGACTCACACAGTAATGCAGTACAGTACTTTCATCATACTTGGACAAAATTGGTTAATTCCAGAGAACCCTTGGAGGCCACTTCGGGAAAGGAACACTACATAAATATAGAGAAATGCTGTTCCTATCACCAAATTACTTTCAAACAGCCAAATTATGAGACACAATTGTCTTACATATTTCAGGATTTCCACCAGTAGGGCGCTGCCCTTTAGAATAAGAAGTGTGTTTACCTCTGATTGGAATTCACCCATTGCTTTAAAATAAAGTTACTAATAGCATTCTGATTGACAAAAACAAAATCTGACCACAGCCCCATCCCACAATTTTGCTTGAGGTTTACACATTCAGGGAATGTCACAAAGATGAAACCCGTAATTTAAGATACCCATTTCCATATTATTGGGAAACCATATGGTATATATAATGTCAAAGGGAATATTTAACTTTTGCCATGCCAAATTTGAGTTGTCGTTTTTTAAACCTTATTTTTTTCAGAAACATAGTGAGCCAGAATAGATTTTAAATGTATTACCATTTTGTTAATCATACTACCACTATCATCTAAAATAATACAAATTGTGTTCCTCATCCAAACCCTATTATTTCTCAGTCACCTCAGTAAGTGTGTTGATTTACATTTCACATCAGCAGGATTTTAAAAGTTTTAAGGGAGTCACACACTAGCCGCACAGCTCAGTGTCGTGCCACGTCGAGTCACGTCTAGAACAACTCGGAGGTATCGTAAACAGGAAGTGCACATTAAATAGCGCGAGCTTCGTCAGATAGCGTCTACTTCAAAATGCAAAATATACTGTAGCAGCCAATGTTAATTGTTAATGATTTGGGACAAATATGATGTTGTTTAATGTTAAACTATGTGAGTGGCGCTGTGTGGCGCAACAGGGATTTGAGCAACTTCCTAAGTCAAAGCTTGGCGGCGCCTGTGTGTGTATACTCATAGAAAACAATGTGTTCGATTTTTTTAGTACGGCGCGGCGCTGAGCTGTGCATCCGGTGTGCAATCCCCTTTATGCTATGTACACACCAAACGTGGGGCATCGCATTACTCGCTCTAATTTACTCGTGGGATTTAACTTCGTGTCATGCTAATTTTTGGGCAAAGACGCGTTTGAGGTGAATAGTGCGTGTTTTCGCGTTAAACGCGCCGCCCATATCGCTTCATTCGCATCGCCCCACGCGTGGACACATCCGATTGCTTCTTTGCATTGACTTTGTATGTAATCTACCCGCGCAAATCGTTGAACTTCCATCTGGTGTGAACCCACAACTGCAACACTTCCTGAGAAGTGTCTGAGACTGATAGATCCCAACTGATATTGCCTGATAGTGATAGATCCCAACATGACTATGTCAAAAATGTTAGATCTTACAGATCCAAGGTTTAGATTCAGTTCAGTAGTTCTCACTTAGATATCTCTTCACCAGGAAAACGTCTTTTTCTGTTACTCAAAGATAGTCAACTGTGATTGGAGGTAACACTTCTACTCAACCATGAGGCAGATGCAGAGATTGAAATGAAGAAGGGCAGGCAGGAGATCAGGAGATGAAGGAATGATAGAAATATTTAATGGTTGACTTGACTCATGGAATCTCTCTCTCTCTCTCTCTCTCTCTTTCTCTCCTACCTCTCCCTTCCCCCTCTCTTTCTCTGCTGTTCTTTGGAAAACCTCTGTCCAATGTTCACTGTATAAGCACAGTTAGGTCTCTGGTTGATTTAACAGATGGAATGTAAACTTGGGACAGCGCCAAGAATCAGCTTTTTTGGGGTCATTTATTAAAAAAGGCAGTAATATTAATAATAAACTCAGTAAAGGTATTACTCCCATTTGCGCAAATGTTAAATAAGGAAAATGTACAGCCAGATGGTTGTTATCACAGAATGAATCCCGACAGGATGATCAGGTGGACTTCTATAACCCTGAATGGCTTCAATTGCGTTAAAAACCTGCTTGATGTAGATTGTCCCACTTAATGCACTTGCTCTATAAGTAATTTATTCGACATTAAACATTGATTTGAAATTTTATTAGCTAATTTGTAACCGTCCACTTAGAACATTTTCTTCAGGATTTAAGCCAAGACACCAAGTTCAAGCAAGACGAAGATGCCAGTTGGTTTAATTATTTATAATTATTAAATCTTATATTTGTTATTAATTATGCATTTTTATATTTTATTAAATTTTTATTTTGTCTTGTTTTTTCCAGGCCTATGCCGTTATGAATTTTGTGGTGAAGTATACTCCAGAAAGACAAGCCTATCTGAGACCACATCACGATTCATCAACAATTACTATTAATGTAGCTCTGAACAACAAAGGGATGGACTTCCAGGTAAGCTTGCGTTGTAGGTTAAGTTACAGTGTTACGTTCAGTGGCCTTCAAAGGAAGCAAATTCAAAATATGTGTTTGGTGCGTCATGTGCACCTATGCGCATCATGCGTCATGTCAAAATATGTTCCTGCTGCACACGCGTCAATAGGGTTTATAACAAGAGACAGTGATGCACATGGTTTACATGACGCATCCAACACATATTTTGACACTACGAGGCACACACATGACGTGCTAAATACATGATTTGAAGAGTTTTACATTGTGCGCCCTCGAAAATTAAGTCACCGGCTGTCACTGGTTACGTGTATGTTGTGTGATGGTTTTGGGCCGTCTATTTTATGGCATATTACATACAAAACCGCATCCCTGGAGATATTTATATTAGGGATGGGCATTCGATTAAATTTTTTTAGTCGATTGTCGGGAGAATTATCGATCGACTATCGATTAATCATTAATATTTTTATAATAAAAAATAATTATTTAACTTCTATAATTCAAAAATGTTGAATAAAAATACAGCATGTTTTCCTCCATGAGACCTTTATTACAAGATCAACTTGCGGAAGACAGTTAAACTAAATTTAGTTAGACAAACGGAATATATATGCGCTTGAATATGCCGTGCTCTAAAGCAGCGGAACCTGCAGCTGCGAGCCACATTCTTAAACAGAGACCTCATTTGTTCCAAAAAATCATGACCTCTTCATAATTATTCTTTTGAAATCAAAACAGAAGGTCACAGATAACGGAGTATGGTGTCAAATATTGCACCCTGGTGGTAAATGTTGAATTGCTGCCACACAGTAAAATTCATTTAAGACACATGCTACGCTAGGCAACGCAACCTGCATTAGATAAAAAAGTATTCGATTAATCAATAACAAATTAACTTCATCGACGAAATTCTTAACGATCAATTATCGATCGTCGATTAATCATGCCCATCCCTAATTTATATATCAATAAATATAATCTTAACATGTGTTTAAACTCATGATTAACTCTTTCCCCGCCATTGACGAGATTTTCCGTCTTTCCGCAATTCCGCAACTTTTTAAAACCGGAAGTATTGCCCTATGGCAAGCGGCTGCATGTCTGTGTCTGTTTTAAAGATCGCTCTGAATGGGAACTCTATGAAAAGTCCGTCACAAAAATGGAATTATCTCAGCTTTTTGCTCAAAATATGGTGTTTTTGCAAAAACCTACCCATATTCAAAAGCTGATTGCAAAAGAACCACTAAAGGTAGGATGAAACGTTTTTTTTTGTTTGAAAGCAGAGGGTCTGTTCTTTCATTTGGTATATTGTATGTTTATATATTTAAAGAAGAACATTTTCTGGAAGGCATTAAACTTTGGTGAAAATCATGAAAAACGCTGGCGCTGGCTGGCAACTTTTTTTTAAAAACGCTGGCGGTGAAAGAGTTAAATACATTTTCTTCTGTTTTAGGGTGGAGGATGTCGATTTCACAGATATAACTGTTCCATAGAGTCTCCTAGAAAAGGCTGGAGTTTTATGCATCCGGGTAGACTCACACACCTCCACGAAGGACTACCTACCACCAGTGGCACGCGCTACATTGCAGTGTCCTTCATAGATCCATAGGCATCCACCCACCCTGCTGAAAACCCATCCTTTAACCAGCATGAGGTGGTTAGCTGGTCTGCCAGCCTGGCCAGTTTGACTGTTTTGCTGGTCTTAGAGGAAATTTTAGGTGCTAAGGATTGCTGACCAGATACCAGCTTTAAAAATCCAGAACCGGCAAGCCACCTCCAACTGGTTTAATCTTTTTTCTACACTAGGAATTTACAAATCTTGTTTGTGTATTGTCATCTGTTTGGTTGCGTTCTTGGTTTTTATGTTTCGTGTGACTGTCGTGTGGTCTTTAAAAACATTACTACTGTCGAGAGAAATGGAAAAAATGCTGATTAAAAGAAGTTTATTGAAGGTCTCTGTACACATACACACACTCAGACAGACATACAAACCTTGGTGAGAGATTTGACTGTAATTTTACTGTAACTTTGGCCACACATTTAAACTGGTTTGGGGTGTTTAGTGTTCACACTCATTCGTAATTGCTGCCTTCAAGTCCTCCTAGGAAGTTCCCACTTATAAATTCGGAAATGATTATGACATGATGTGCATTCAAGTAATTTCAGTTGGAAATAAAGCAGATGTTTACAGCCTGACTAACAAGATGAGTGCTAGCACAACAAAATAAAGATCAATGTTATTTAACATCTTCTGCTACCAAAGATAATAACAGAAAGCATAATTTGTTATGCACCTTGACACCTCAGATGTTGGATGACTGATGCAACATTTGGCGCAAATCTCAAAAATACAATCATTCTGACGTAACTTGAAGGTAACAATAATTTTACTTTTAGCCACCACACCCCCTGAAAAGTGAAAGGGCATAGTTTAATTGGATGAATTCAGGTTTATTTTCGGTTGGTATGAAGGACCTCTTTGTTAATGTACTGTAAAAATAAATATGTATATGAAGTTGTTAGTGGCGATGCAATAACATGCTTTCAACTGCAGTGCCTGATCATATGTTTACAAAAATAACATCATTGCTAGAGTTACATGAATTTTCCAGCAACAATGAAGTATGGATATTTTGTCAAAGAGTTTGACCAACTTCAACAAAGATATATACAAAAAGCATTTGTAATTTTTGTATATTTGCACAACAAGGAAGTACAGGAATTAAAATAAATCCTGTTTGGGTTTTTTTAGACAAATTCTTGTTGAAGTGTTTTATTGTAAAATACAAAGTAAATGTATTTTAAACTGAGAATAATGTTAAATGTTTTATATGTGTCATCCAGGTCAATCTCTTAAATTATTTTTAAATCTGGAAAATAATAAAAGATGTTTTGAAAGATTTTTTTGTCTTTACTTCACAATGACAGCTTTGTGTTGAAAACCGTTAATGACAAAATGATGAATTTTGCATGAAAAATAGGCTACAATTTAGTGGACATTATGCAGAACAGATTATGTTAGTTTCACTGGCATAAGATATTAAAATTTCACTTAAACGTTGAGTAATCATTGAGCACATTTAGCTTACCAGTCATGCAAAGGCTATTATTTTATGCAATTTCACCAGATGAGAGATTACAATTGGGAACAGTCCAATTATTCAACCACAGAGCCTTGCAGCCACTGGAGCTTTAGAAAAATACAGACTCAATGAAACTTTTAGTTTAATACACCTTGCATTTTAGAAGGTCATGATACTTCTGTACATTAGGCTTATCTGATAGGCACCAGATTAGAGCTGAAGATCTGTAAAATGATAGAACTTAAGCTTGAGCCCGACCGAACCTCTTGGGTTCAGGCTTCATTTCTATCATTTTACACAGGCTCTGGCTTTCCCTTCGGCTTTTGTGGTAAATGAGCGGCTATTTCGATTAGCGCAAGAAAGATGCAATAATGGATGCTAAGGAGGTGAAACGAAGGCTTGCCTCTGGCGATTACGCTTTGGTTGCAGCAGCAACTAAGCAAAATCTGAGGTGTGGAAATGTTTTGACCACATGCATATGAGAATATATATTTTGAGCCAGTTGGTGATATGGGTAAAAATGCGACATTCTGTTAAAGTATGACAGCAAAACGACAGGGAATTCGTCCCTGATAAGGCATAGTGATCCAAGCTGTTCAACACCTGCCAGTTCCCAGGATCAACCTACAATCAAATCATTTGTTAAAGCATCAAAACCCATCCATTTAAAGGTGAAACAAACGACCCTGCTGGAAATCAATACCAGCAGGACCAGCATATGTTGTGTTTTGGTGTTAGTGAACAGCAGTTAAACCAGCACCAAACCGACATAGACCAGCATGGGAATTATGCTCTGTGGCCATACCAGAGATTGGACTGCATTGACCATGTCATTAATACGGTACTGCACCATATGGACTCGACATTGCCGAGTTATCCAAAGCCGACAGTGCTCCGGACATATGATATACAATTTTTGCTGCTAAATCATTAGTCAGGTACGTTAAAGAGTAAGGTTTGGCTGCGCAATTGTCAATAACATTGCTGCAAATGGGAGACACTCGGTTTAGTACGGTGTACCTCACACTGACTTCTATACAGGCCATTTATCATGAGCTCCATGAAAAGTTTAGTGAAACGAGGGAGAGTGCACATTGTAAAAATAGCACCGGACACACTGGGCTTTATGATAGACTATCCTAAGCCGTTCCATGAAGCACAGCAAGAACTTGAGGGAGACCAGTATCCAACACCTAATCGTGTGCGTCTCTGGTGTAAGAAACTGAAACCCCACTGTCAGCCCAATGCTCTCAACTCCACTCAGCAAGCTGTCATGCATAAAACGGCATGAAGAATGGTTTGCGCGTAAAGTGATAATAAAGGACATTTACAAGATCGCAACTTTCCTTTGGACAAAATTTAACCAGCTGAGAATGTTGTCACAAAATCAGACTGGAATCCAGTACATGCTCATGCCTGAATGACTGCAGGTGCACTAGATGTGGAGATTCAAGACCCAGAGCTCTCCGAACCCACTCCTCCTGAAGAGCAAATTTTGCAGATTGGGAAATTGTACAGCAAGCCGAAAACCGAGGTCCGACCCGAGACCTGATCGGGTTCGGGTCTAAAAGTTTCACATGTGCCTCGGACATGGGTCGGGTACAATAATAGCGGCATCGGGTCTTGGGTAATTTAAAAATGAATGTGTTTTTTCTGAATGGACCCGAGAAGACCCGAACTCTCCCGCCTGTGTGCGTCAATGTCCTTTTCAAACCTCTCATCTGTTTGCCAAGAGCGCTTGCGACATTGTGTGGTGGTCGGAAGGTTCTTTTTTCGTTGAGACAAACATGTCAGTCAATTATAAATGTACATTTTAGCGGTTACGTTGGTGTCATCGTCAGATAACAAAGTAAAACGAATGGAGCAGCTCGCCAAATTGGTTGCAAGGCCACTGGAGTTTCTTTCCGTCTGACTGCTGCGCGTGGTTCTGCAGAATGCACACACGCCAGTGCCGTTTACATTCAGTTCCAGTCGGGATAAAAAAAAAATTTCACTAGTTCGGGTCGGACTCGGGTCTAATTTTCTCGGGTTTGTCTCGGGTCGGGCCTTTCTTTAAAAATTTTTTATTTATGCACGTCGGGTTCGGGTATGAAGTGATTCGGGTCATTTCGGGTCGGGTACATTTTTTTGGACCCGAGAAGACCTCTAAGCAGCAGCAGCAGCAGCAGCAGCAGCAGTGAAAGGGTGTTCAGTACTGCTGGACGCACAATGAGTATGCCCAGGACCACACTGAAGACATCTACAGTGGATTCAATCATTTTCCTCCATAAAAACATGTAGCCTAATCTTGGTGAGTAAAGTTTTTTTTAAATTATAACTAAATATTAATTGAGTCTTATGCATAATGTAGAGAGAGTATAGGCCAATGTAAGCATTATGGTAATTTCACACGTTAATGCTTCCTGTTCACTTTTAATGTGTGACGTCGTCATGCATTGTCGAACTGAATTGTGGATTTGTCGGCGCCGCGTCAATGCCATTGTTCGCGACAGAACTTGAACATTTCTCAACTTTTCAAGCGGCAACGCGTGCATTAGCCAATCAGATCGCCAATTACCTAGTCAGAGCTAGTCAATAATGTTTATGGAAGACTGGAGCATGTGTTGCGGCCACTGTGATTGGCTGTTGGCCACGCTTCAGACAAACCTTCCGTCAAGCGTTAACGCTTTTGCCCTGTGTCAATGTACCGTTATTCTTGTATTAAATTTCAGCTGCCATTCAAAGTCGCGCTGGATTGTGGAGAGAAGTGGCGAAGCAAATGCCGTGGAGCCTTTATCTTAAAGCAACACTAAAGAGTTTTTGCTCTTTGCTCCCCCTACAGGTTGGAAGCGGAATTGTCCATTACCACTGTCGTAAATAATATA
Source organism: Paramisgurnus dabryanus (assembly GCF_030506205.2). Taxonomy (NCBI): domain Eukaryota; kingdom Metazoa; phylum Chordata; class Actinopteri; order Cypriniformes; family Cobitidae; genus Paramisgurnus; species Paramisgurnus dabryanus. Next base: position 8,259,360 of record NC_133358.1, on the reverse strand, counting down.
GCCTACCGCAGCAAAGCTGGCCCTGATTGGACAGTAGGTCTGCCATAAGGCAAGTTTTTGTAGTTTTCACTAGAACTACAGGACTGCGACCCGATGGTTGGAAACTTCTTTAGTGCGGTTTTGGCCGATAGAGGGCTGCAAAGCGAATGTGAAAGTGCCATTAACCCTGTTTCTAGTGAATAAACGACTGAAACTTTTTTGGAAACGTTATTTTAAGGTAAAAAAAAACTCTTTGGTGTTGCTTTAATTTCGTTATTGGCAAATACCCATCTTTATTTATTTAAATTTAATTTGTTAAGAAAGACTCATTATTATTGGTGTGTTGGCCTATATATAGGCTAAGTGTTTACCTAGGCTATTTAGAGTGCTGAGATGTTACGATCTGATAGAGGACTTATTTTATTTCGTTGTTCCAACTTCCAAGTGACCTATAGCCTATGTTAGTTATGAATAAATTATGTTTAAACATGCATAAATGACTCATTCTTGTCAAAACTGTGTACACGCGCACATTGGGCTATAAATAGGATTCAGGCTTTAAAAATTGTGTCAATCAAAATTTATTTGTCAGGCTCGGGCCAAATTCTGTCAGGCTCGGGCCCTGTCAGGTCTAACTTTTAAGGCCCGATTACAGCTCTAAAGCAGATCAGTTAAGCTTCACTTGTCTTCACCTCAGCTGGTAGCTGCCACATCACATTACTACTAATTTGCATCCCCTCAACCTTGTCGTGTCACACGGTTGTTCGGCACCTCAATACATCAGTTCTTATTGAAACTTCTGACAGTGTGAACAAATCTGCAGTGTAAACCCAGCGGAGTGACCTGAAGAAAGGTCAAAAGTTGTTATAGCGATGGATGGCGGTGGATATGCCTTTTGAGTCGAGACGTGAGAGCTTTTTCCTTCCTTTCGTCTCCCAGTTGGGGTTTTCTGGGAAAAGCTCCCTGACTTGTTCAATGTTTCCGTCTGGCTCTGCGGCTTTGAGAAGCTGCTGAGAAATGCAGTGAAGGAGAGAGGCATGTAGGTCAGAGACAGCAGCCCAGCAGCAGGCTACAGAAAGAGCCTTTTGTGGCCCTTTTCTCCCCTTAGCTTACGGCTCTGAAAGGTATCATTGATGCTGAGCAGCGGCACAGGAAACCAGGGAGGCTAATAAACTAACAGGTTCTTTGTGAATAACTTATCGAATAGAGCTGAGAAGGAAAAATTGTAGTCAAAAATATCACAGCAGGATAATTTCACAGGGAATCTAAAGTCAGATCAGGCCACGTAGCAAAAGGTGTTCGACCAATAGAAGATCTAGGCTCTTTACACAAAAAAAGGGAAATGGGATTTTATGCATTTTTTGAAAATAGCGCTGTTATTGTTTCCATTTTAAAAACAAAAATGGAAATGTGAGAAAACGGTGACGTCATCTGCATTCATATAATGCGTTCAGTCGGACACGAGTCTGGTATAATATTAGCGGCCTTAAATGTATAATTGCGAGGACAGGGGGGTTTCTTTCTGGTGCGTGCACGCTGAGGACTGCACACATGTTGGTGCCGTATACAATCGTGTTCATTCAGGTAAAAAAATTGCCACTGTGTCAAATCGGACTCGGGTCTTTCTTTAAACAAAATAAATCAAATTATGCACATCAGGTTCGGGTAAAAACTGCTTTGGGTCATTTCAGGTCAGGTACATTTCTTTGGATTCGAGAAGACCTAGAAGAATGCATATGTGCGCAAGCACATAGCCAACTTGACTGGTATACATACTATAGCATTTTGTCATTTTCACAGTATTGTGCGAATGGGGATCGTTTTAACAATGTTGTGATGTGTACGTGATTTCTTTTAAAAGTGCAACGTAGTTTTTTACTACAGTCATGTAAATGTGCCTCCTAACATCACATATTAACCAATAGCAGTATGTTGATTTTGGTATTATTATTATTGTAAATGTGTTATAAAAAGTTCCTGGAGCGTCCTGACAGTATGCTACCCACATTCATTGTGTGGTCCTAAGTATTTTTTGCAAGATTTCAAACTAATGTGACTTTTATCTTTGTATATAAAATGTTAATGATGCTTTAAAAACAGCTGCTGCTGTTTACAGTGGATAGACGAAAGCTACATCCATGATGTGTCTATTTAAGGTCGAAGACAGGAAATCTTGGTTTATGAAGGAAAAACCTGAGAGCCATATGCAATTGAATTGACGTGTGCTAACCCAGTGCCAACTGTCAGGTAGTGTAGTGGTTACTTAGTGCAGGACTGGCCACATAAGAAACTTAGCCACCCATCTGTTTTTGTCCTTTTTTTTCTCTAATTAAACTCACACACATTCATTGTGGGGCAGGGTGGAGTTATTACTGACTGGTGCCACGCTGTTTACTGTGGCGTTAGGGTGGAGACAGTTGTTTAGCAGCAGGCACAATTAAAGCTGGATCCCGTAAAGTGGTGCCAGCCATCCGGCAAAGCACTGGCAAGCACACCAGACTTACTGAGCAGTGTTTGCCCACTGGCTGGGGTTTAGGTATTTAAAACATTTATTTTATAGCACAGTCATGCAGGTTTTCAGTGAGGGTTGTGTCTTCAAATCGGTTAAAGGGACATTGCACTTTTTTGAAAATATGCTCATTTTCCAGCTCCCTTAGAGTTAAACATTTGATTCTTACCGTATTGGAATTCATTCAGCTGATCTCTGGGTCTTGCGCTAGCACTTTTAGCATAGCTTAGCACAATCCATTGAATCTGATTAGACCATTAGCATCGCGCTAAAAAATAACCAGAGTTTCGATATATATTTCCTAACTTGACTCCCCTGGTGAAAAAACCAGCATACCAGCAAGACCAGCATATGTTGTGTTTTTGTGCTGGTTTGCTAGTGAATACCAACTAAACCAGCAATACTACTTATTCTTTATAAAACTCTCTTTGAACCTCATTTAAATTACTGCAATATTATATGGTGCAATACTTATTCTACTCACTTAAAAAAATTAGAAATTCTACAAAAAAAAAATAATTCGTGCCATATCATGTTCTGATTTCAATGCGCCAACTCGCTCTATTTCTTTTAGGTATGGTCTTTTAAGACTAACTGAATATAATATATTTCACAATGCATGTATTATGTATCAGGTGGTCTTTGGTTTAAATAACAGACTATGTGAACTTGTTCCAATCCACTATCCCCGGCACTAGAAACATGCATATCATTACTGGTAAAAAACGGAGATTAAAAAGCACTGGTATGAGTGTAGTGTCCCGGGGACCGCGGATCTGGAATGAGCTGGATGAAAGTCTGAAAGCCGCAAGCTCTATTTCTTCTTTTAAACAAAACCTCAAGAAACAATTACTAAACTTGTATACATCTTCCTAATGTACGTACTATTTCTCACTCTGCATGTATGTCAGTATAAACTTCTCAACCTTAAGGTAAACTGTTAAACAAAATTGTATCTGTTAAATGGGATCTCCTTCCTTTTGCTGTATGAATGTGATGTATGAAATGTATTATATGTAGGCCACACATTTTTGTTTATTGTTAATTTTTTTTTTAGATAGCTTTAGATAGCTTCTTTGGGGACCAGTTCACATGCATGCTCACCTTAAAGGGGACAGAGAATGAAAAACCATTTTTACCTTGTCTTTGTTGAATAATGGTAGTCTACCCGGATTCACGAACATACAAAAAGTGCTAAACATGCTAAACATCTCAGTCTCATAGAAATTCCTCTTTTAGAAATGTCAGCCAGAAAACGACCCAATCTGAAAAACTGATGCTTATGACATCACAGGCATCTCACTGCCCCTCCACTTTAAAATCATTGGCTACATTTTTTGAGTGGCAGCAAAGTCAGCCAATCAGTAATGAGATTGCAAGTTAAGCCAGTAGGGGGAGCCAAATAGGTGCAAAACCACTTGTTTAAAATCCCCCACCCGAATAGAGCTATCTGAGAGAGGTTTTTAGGAAGCTTCTAAGGTATTACAGACCCAAACAAAAAAATTTTTTCTACATGTCACATCACAGAACAAGGATAAATACTCCGTTCAATCATTCTATGTCACCTTAAAGTTTATATGAATATATATATGTGTAAAAAAAAATGTGAATGTGAATAAACTCTTTAAAACTCTCAAACCAGCATCAGCACCAGCATCAGCACCAGCTAAACCAGCAACAAACCAGCATTAGTACCAGCTAAACCAGCATTAGCACCAGCATCCCATGCTGGTCATACCAGCATATGTTGTGTTTTGGTGCTGGTACGCTGTGACCACCAGCTAAACCAGCATAGACCAGCATAATTCCCATGCTGGTCCATGCTGGGTTGATGCTGTTTTTTTCAGCAGGGTCTTCTGTCGTTACATTCTGTACTAAGACCGACGGACAATTAAAAGTTGTGATTTTCTAGGCTGATATGGCTAGGAACTATACTCTCAAACTGCCGTAAAAATCAAGGATTTTGCTGCTGTAACATGGCTGCAGTACGAGTAGTGATATTACGCACTGCTCAGGGGACTATTTTTTGGCACTGTGTAATATCGCCGCCATGTTACATCAGCAAAGTCCTTGATTATTAGTATATACCTACAGAAGAGTAGCCTGACGTTGTCATACTCAATTCTAGTCAGAATTTGAGTCTGATACCGCTCCATTGAGCTAAAATTATGAGGCGTGTCTCAACCGAAAAATGCCTCTCCACTCAATTGGATAGACCTATGACCAATCAGAGCAACGGAGTGTGTGACGTATGTTGAAATGTCATCTTTTGCAGCCTGACCAAACTGCTAGTAATTTCGCTACAATGATACTAACATCATTGTAATTATACTAAGTCTGAGTTAGCGAAGGTACATCAACACCTACTATGTTTACAACATTTCATTTATATCACAACATTAAGTATTTACTAAGTCATACAGTAAGACTCTCTTACCATTTGTACGTTAGGAGAACTTCATCCACGACGATAGCTACCCATTACATTGGCTTGAAAAATATCGGAGCCTAGCATGTCCCTCCACTTATTCAGCAGTCACGATTCCGGGCTTCCGAAAAGAAGCTGGCAACGACCGCTAATTATATCCATCTCGTCGTGCACGCCAGTTGCATCGCCATGATACCCATTTCAGTTGCTTCTTTAACTTTGTCCTCCATAAGTGCGACTAACTTTTGCCGAATCCCGTAGGAAGGACTGCGAAAACATAAACAAATGCCTTGATCGCGTTTCTCTGTTCCTCTTTTAAAATAAATGCTCTGTCGATATCTTTTAGAACAGACTCAATGTCAGATTCCACACATCTGAATTCTCCAGCGGCAGCCATTTCATTGTAAACAGATTGAACACACGCGCTCTTTGGTGACGTGGTTGATACGTTACTGTTGATCATCTGTCCATCATCGTAAAAAGCCCGCCCTCACAATTTGATTTTTCGGCCAGTTTTGGGACTCGCATAGTAGCTCCTCAACGGAAAAACGCTAGACCGATCTTCCCGTTTTTCAAAATGTGGTGGGCGGGGCTAAGATCGGCTGGCACCCAGGCTAACAGAAGAGTCAAGTTTTAAATAGGAAAATATCAAAACTATTTGGTTATTTTTTGCACAATGCTAATGGTCTAATCAGATTCAATGGATTGTGTTAAGCTATGCTAAAAGTGCTAGTGCCAGACCCGGAGATCAGATGAATGGATTCCAAAACGTTAAGAATCAAATTTTCCAAAAAGTGCAATGTCCCTTAAAATAAGCAAACGCAGAGAAAAAAATTAACGCAATTCGCATGTCACATCTCTCCTATTTACAGACCAGGTTGAGAAGAATGCAGGGGTATACTGTACTATCATCTGGTATAGAAGGTTTCAGCAGTAACAACATAAACAAGCGGCTGTCGCGGTCCGCACGTAACTTCCGGTAAACACCGCTAAAAATAAATAACAACAAAGTTCTTTATTTATATAACAAGCAAAAGAACAACACATAGATTACCTAGGAAATCAAAGCATTTGTTATTTTCGACGAGGCATTTATTCAGATCAGTTTAGCAACTAGTCAGACCATTAAAAAACGAAACCGGAAGTAAGGTTCGGATCCAGATGTGTATCACGTGCATCCGATGAAATCGTCTATACTTTACTGTATACAATCTCACACACTTTTGGATTGTGTATGAACAAAAATATTTATTAATATACACGTGGCCCCCATATGTGACCCATTATTTGAAAACCCAAAATTATGTGAAAACATAACCTTGATATATTTACTATTGGCTAAGTAAGGTCATGTGAAAGACTGAAATCAAAGTGAAATCAGTCATTAAACGTTGATCCTCCTCATCTCAGATGTGGATTATGAGACTTTAGCCTGGACTTCACAGACAGGAAAATATAGTGCCTGGTTAAACTGTATTCCTGAATTGTTAGTCAGCAAATAAGATGCAGATTTTTCTGAGTTTAGTAGTTCAGCATGAAAGTGCCTAAACTTTAACCCAGAAATCTTTTCTCATGCATTGTATTTACCAGCCAAATGGATTTCCTGGCTACATTTGTTAAATCTTAGTAAGTTTAGTGAATAAGTGGATGAGATCATTCAAACTGCCCGGCATGAATGGAATCTTTAAAAGGTTTGACACAGAGCATGACATCAGGTCTAGAAGAGAAACAATGCAGACTTTTCAGATCTTCTAAAAAACATTACCCTCTCATCACAGGAATGAGCTCTAAATTCAACACATTTATCACTTCCAATTTAACACGGTGTCATACAAAAATAAATGTGGGATATGATTTTCAATTTAAAAAGCCAACATAATTTTATGGCACTAAGTGCAAATAGTAGGTGAAAATAAGTTTAATTTAATAAACAAAATGATTAAATGCGCAATGAGTGTAAATAGTAATTAGATGCCATCTATATTGGCAGATACTATTTGCACCTCGGTGTTTATGTAGATTAACAGGATGCAATAATAAAATACAATGTACATTATTATACTTATTAAAATGATTAAATAGATGCTGCATTACTGGGAGAATAAAAGTCCTCCCTACAAATAAATGCATTTTCGATGTGATGTGATAGGTAAAGGGAGAAGAGCGAGGTCAGCAAAAGGCAGATTCAAATCAGCAACATCATATCATACGCTCAACTGCCTGCGCTACTGACACCGTTAATTTCAGTGCCTATTTTTAAACTTTAGTGCTCCAACAAGACATTGGTGGGCGGAGCTAGTGTAAATAGTGTTTGCCAACACAACTGAATGTCTATTTACTTGTTTTACTTTATTTTTCATTATTTGGTCATTTTTACCCAAATTATATAATATTATAATATAAAAATCTAAGGCCAAACATTTGATTTGTGTGAGGAAAAGATGCAAAATGCAGATAAGGTGCTCCACTCCAAAATATACATAAATACTATAAAAAGGTATAAAATAATTTTTAACTTTACAAATAAAAGAGTGGAGAGGATCTCTTATCTTGGTATGATATTGGACTTGCTCGAACTTACGGCACGCCTTACACAGGAAGGCTTGTACAGTCAGTACTGAATTACTTGAATTTATTCAAATGCTAATTTAGAGACTGTTTGACTCATGTAAACCTGTGTACTTCCCTAGAAACCTCTTATTGCTACCTAAGTTACTCCCTGTCCGAGGGAAAACTCTGCATGGATTCATTGGTGCACAGCTGGCCTCGGGGTCCCCTAGTGAGCCTACTTGCACAGACAACGTGCAAAGTCAGAGAGGACGAGGAGCACATCCTACTCGTGGGCCCTTACTGGCACACCAGGACCTGGGGCCTCATTTATAAAATGCTGCGTAAAAACCATCCTAAATTTGATCTTACGATCATTTAACAAAAACGCGTACGTGTGATTCATAAACCGAACGTACTCGCAGAAAACGCGCGTACCCCTTTCAAATCTATAAATCAGAAATGAACTTGAACTTGTGCGCGCAGCCGAGCAGTTTCAGATCTCCGCCTTTAAACGATGCGTAATTAATGTCAGACATATAAAAAGCGCTTGTCAATGTTTAAACCCAGTTTCAAACAGCAAGAACGGCTTATATTTCCAAAAACCTGCAGCAATCAGACAAGCAAAAGTGCGTACGTCTGCTCAGACCCTGACGTGGCGCTAAGCAGTTTTCCACGTCAAAGACGGTTTTTATAAATATGGACTTTGCCGTGGATTTTCGCCTACGCACACTTTACGATCAAATCTGTGCGTACGCACGCTTTATAAATGAGGCCCCTGGTTTTCCAAACTCATGCTCCTTGTGACAGCCCTACTTGGCAGATTACCCTAAGGAATGACCATCTTTTTCATGATGGAGCACAATATGGCACTCGTGTTCGGACCTGTGGACTTAAATTGATTCTTGGATGGGATGCGGAGGTTCTAAAGTGGCTTACCCCAGTAGGTAGTGCACAGAATCACTTTGGAATGAGCACCGTCTGCAAGACAAGCTTACACTTTAAAGTGGATGGGGCACAATATGGCACCCGCGTTCAGACCTGTGGAAAACTCGAAATGGTCCTTGGATAGGGCGCAGAGGTTCTAAAGTGGCTTACCCTAGTAGGTAGTGCAACCAATCACTTTGGCACAAGCACCGTCTGCAAGACAAGCTTACGCTTTGAAGTGGAAGCTGTTCATTGAGTGGTGTTGTTTGTCACTAAGAAGACACCCGGAAATACCCAATCTGCGTTGTGCTATCTCTTGCAGCATTGGTTGGATTGGAGGGTGTCCCCTCCACAATTTAAGTATATCGCTGTGATATCCATCCACCATGACCCTATAGCACAGTGGTCACCAATCCTGGTCCTGGAGGGCCGGTGTATCTGCAGAGTTTAGCTCCAACCCTTATCAAACACACCTGAAGCAGCTAATTAAGGTGTTTCAGGTGTATTTGATTAGGGTTGGAGCTAAACTCTGCAGAGACACCGGCCCTCCAGGACCAGGATTGGTGACCACTGCTATAGCAGGTAGGTTGGTCGACCAGCACGACCTGGTCATTAGGTTTCTTATGGGAGAAAGGGACTTTAATCCACCTCGGCCCCCCTCTATGCTTTCTTGGGACTTGTCAGTGATACTGAAACCACTTTAGCACCCTACTAGCTTTACAGTCAGTCAAGCTCAACGTAAGCTCCATTTAACTTTGAACCTGGTTGCATTGGCTTCGATAAGAGGGCAGGGGACCTGCACGCACTTTCAGTCAATGACTCATGCCTAAAAGTTTGGGCCCGCTGACTCCAGTATAACGCTGAGACCCTGGCCTTTCTGCCCAAGGTTCCCACCACTCCCTTCGAGGGTCAGGTGTTGAACCTGCAAGGGGCGGCACCGGCATATGCAAATAATGTTATGCTATGCATGTCAACATTCTATGGCTCTTTGGATGATTCTCGAAGCAAATATGTCTCTCTAGCGACTTCCCAATACGTTGTGACATCTCCATTCCCTTGTTTCAGGAAACTAGGGTTACATACGTAACCACGACGTTCATACTCATGGTGTGTCTCAACATTGCACAGATTAATACACTTTTTCTTAAGATTATCTATAGAAGTATCAAAGAAGAAGTAGTAAGATATTTTGATGAATGTTTGCAACCAAACTGTTCATGAGCCCCATTCACTTCTATAGTATTCTTTTTTTCTACCATGAAAGTAAATGGGGCTCAGGAATGGTGAGGTTGAAAACATTCCTCAAAATATCTTCCTTTGTTCATCAAAACAAAGAAATGTATACAGGTTTGTAACTCAACATGAGAGTGAGTAAATGATGGCACAATTTTCATTTTTGGGTGAACTATCCCTTATGAGAGTGTACTACGTTTTCACCTGGGTGGACTAGAACATATGGCTCAGTGGGGAATGAGTGAGTCAATCCTGTTTTGACAAGTGGTAAAATACTGACTGTGCTAAAAAGAAAGCCGCAAACATAGATGAGAAGATGAAATGACAGGTGTTGTCCCCTGAAAATGATGACGAACCCTACCCACTGGGTTGTAACTTAACCTATGCTGGGTTGTTTTAACCCCCAAAATTCTGTTATGTCAAATATAAAACTTTTCTAGGCTAATTTAACGCAGTGGGTTTGGGTTTGTCCCTTTTTGACCCAATGCTTGGTTGAAAACAACACAGTTTTTTTTTTAATTTAAAATAATTATTTTTGCTGTATGGTTTCATAAAAACCTTTAACATCCACATTCTGTTTTACAAAATGTTTCTTATAGTAGAAAAGATGTTCCTTTAGATTTCCAGCTGGTAAACACAACATGGTGGATTCATTTCATTTTGTTTGATTTCATCTAATCGCATAGTTTGAGAGTGAGAGGCGAGAGTTGTATTCTTTGTAATTTAAGACATTTTGTCAAATAGACAAAATTGGCGGTTTTGCCTATGGTTTCTGGCTTAAGTGTTTTGCTTATGTGGCATTATTAAGGTGTGACATCATGCTGACTTCCAGATGGTCTACACGACTAATTTCTAGCTAACAGAGCCAACACCCCATATACAGTAAGCCCTGTCCTTTATTTTTATTTAGTGTTTAGTAAATGCGGGCTGTTGCCTTTGGGTCCCTGTAGGGTCTTTTTAAAGCACTCACAGGCTGTACAGCTAGACAGACACCACCCTGTGTGCGATGTGTTAAAAATGTCTACTGCCATCCTATTTAAGACCAGTCATTTGATGCTGACGCCCAGTCATGACTACTTTTCAGGTGAGTACTATATCTTTTCTCCTAAACAGTAATTATGGTTGATTGTATGCTTATGAGTGCACCAACTTGTTTACTTTGCAGCCATGGGATCGTTTTAAATGCAGGGCAAAGCCCATTTAGCCAAATTACACAGCAACGCTCTGGGAAAACAATCTACAACACTCCCAGACATTTATCCATCGATTTATGGAAAGACACAAAAGGAGGTCTTTACCCACAAACACTTTCATGAGCAAGGGAAAGCAGCACTGTCTTAATAGTTTGCCATTCTGCACTCTCTGGAGTGGATTTATAGAGTCCAGCTGAGGCTACCATAACAGGGGTTGCTGGCAGGAGTTCCTGTTTAGCAGAAAGGTTTATGATGTTGACACTGAGGTGTTTCTAGAAAGTGTTGTGCACGTGTGTAATCACAAAAATGCTGTGCTTAAAGATCTGATCTGTCAGCATGCTTTGCCGATCACAGCCAGACATTGAGCACACAAAATCAGTCAAGTTTGTGTGTCAAACAGTCTGTCTCAACATAGACTTGCAGTAGACAGACTTCATGCGGTTTTACAGGATGAATGGGACCAATGAAATCTGTCTCTCACAATACGGTTTCTTTACTGAATAGCCAGACAACGAGGAAGTGGTAGACTTCGGGATGGATGTAATGTATTTTTTAAGCACGAGCAGTGAACCACAATGCACCTACATTAAATCTCAGCTGCATGAGTCAATAGGGCCATGAAGTGAACCTTGTTGCTAATGTCTATCAATGTCTCAAAGCAGCTACAAAGACCAAACCAAACAAAATACTACACAGTCATTCAACAAATAGTGCTATGAGAAAAGCACAAGCAAGAAAATATTTGTGTTGGTAAAGGCATGTGGGCCGTCAAAGGCAAGTCTCTGCAATATCAAAGATAGTAAGCCTGTTTGCCTCATGCTTGTCTCTGATAAATGATAATAGATTGAGAACAGCAGTGGGAAAATCTGCATCTGTTGTGTTCTTCGCTGTCATGTTTGTTTGCTTTGCTGTCATCTTGCGTTTGTGTTGATCTGTTTTGCGTCACAGCTGTCCGTTCAGTGTTTATTAGGGATTATAACTGCCCAATTGTTCTAACAAGACCTAGAGGGGGCATTGCAAATTTCCTTAAAAGGACTTCGACTGGGGTCTCTGTTTGAATTTCTTGTTGGAAGGAATAGTTTAAACTTACTTAAATTAAAGGGATATCTTCTTTGAATTTATGAAATATTCAGTACTGGATTGTGAAGTAATTAAATAGCAACATTGGTTGGTTCACAGAGCATGAAATGGTTAGGTCTACCAAAAAAATACAATTGCATTAAATCACCGGGCATATCAGATTCCATTCCACATGATCTAAACATTAGATCAAATCTAAATTTGGGATGCTAATCAAGATTTTCAGACAAATTTGGTTGAATTCTCTCACAATGCAACAGCAGATCCCACACAGAAGAAGCTAAAGTTTGCTAAAGCTGTGGTTTAAATCAACGTAAGCTATCCATGACGGTATATGCTCCATTCAATTATAACCAACCATGCATCCATTCCCCAGACAAGGAATAGCTCTATGCGTGCCCTCCGGTTGAGTAACGTAATTGCATGCTTCTTTTGGCACATGGCTTATTGCATTTATACCCTGCACCTCTTCAAGTCCCCCGTTGCATGCGGAAGCAAAGTCAGCCCTGCCCTGCCTGGGAAAGAAGAGTGCATTTGGGGTTGTCGGTATGAACCCATCGCCCCCCTGTCCTTCCTGTGAAAAGAGTCCAAGTCAACCCCGAAACCAAAATAAGCCAAGTGACTTTGACACTAGAATATCGAAAGATCTTGACCAGACACAAAGAATACAAAAAATCTTCCCATTTGACTTTTTTAGGACGTGCTTGCGTGTCTCTAGAAACTTTCGCCACGGTGGATTCTGGACGTAGGACTGAGGTTCTGTCTTGTGGCAAGTCTAATTTACTTTTGGACGCTGAAGCCCTGTTTAGTTTTTTCTCTTTCTCTTTTGGTAGAAATATGAAATACTGGTGATGGGCGCATAGTGACAACCATATTGTGCCTAATTTAACAACAAAGGCACAATACTCATACCATCCTGTATTCTTATTTTGTGTCCCCTCTGTCATTCCAAGTAAAAGCATTTTATCTGATCTCCGTTATTACTGTGAAAACAAATGCACAAGGGCTGGCCCTTTTATTTAATACAAAAACAATAGCAAACGGCAACTGGTGATATCTTCCAAGAATGCAGCAAAATACAAGAGGAAAATGAGACTGAACAATGCAGGCAGACTAAACAACAAGGTTTGCACTTCAAAATAGACACAGTAGATGATGTAATGGTAGCTGAATCTATTTGAATCTCTCTCTGAAGTAGCTTATTACGATCCCTGTATTTCCCTGAAAACCAGTAAAACCCAGCAATTTCAAAATTCACAGGGACATTTAAAGCCACCGGGCTTGTTGTACTTCACCCAAGGTTTTAAACAGCTCAGTTTCCCTAGTTTGTTCCTCTCCAAGTTATCCAATTGTTCCTGCCAAACACCACAGTATTGGGACTATAATGGTTGTTCCCGATAGTGGCCTGTTTTTTTTCTGAGGGACATATTGTATAAGGAGTGAACTTCTCTGGGGGCATTTGTGACAGCTTCATGATTTCTTTAGCCTTTCTGACATCCCATGAGGTCATTACCTTTACATCTGGAATTCCTCCACTAAACGGAGCACAAACCACACCAAGTGAAGGCTAATGGATCAAACCGTTCTCTTCCCTCAGCTCTGGAAATATTACTTATGAGCGCTTCTCTCCACATTTACCGCATCGAGTTGGATGGCAAATTCTTGGAAATTGCAGAACATTTTATAAAAAGTCTTTACCGTTTGGTAATGAGGCATATCATCCAGATGACTGACATTTAGTGTTTAGCAGGTAAAATTTTAAATCTTTCCTCTTGATTTCCAGTGCCAAACATGCCAAAACGCTCTGTCACTCAGAACATCTGTGAAACACTTCTGACAGCTCTGTGATCATGCTATAATCAACTGTAACCAAGTCATGGCTGGTCACTAAGGCTGGTTTGCAGGTCAAAAGTGCACACAAGAATTACAGCAATCATAGCCGTAGGTCCAGGGTGGGGTGTTACGAGTTAACAAATGCTGTGTTACTTATAAAATGTACTATTTTCGGGCACTACTTTTGTAGCTAATATACTGTACCAATATACCAAATTTTCTTTAGTACTTCTTAAAATTAACTTAAGACCTTAAATGTACACACTATTTTGAGAAACCATACTAGAGTAGAACTTCACTTTTAATAAGTATATTTGTAGCATAACATTACATAACTTTTTTTATACCAGGGATCTAATTTATTCTGTTTTAACCTTTTTGCCATTTTACACTTTGGGTACACACTCTGTCTGTCTGTTTTGGGGGATGGACTGAGCCTGTTGACTAAGGGTGGATTATATATATTTATTTTTCATTATATGAACATGAACTTTTCAACTCTTATGAATGTTTTCATGATGACTTTGTTTAAGGTTAACTCCTAAATTGAACGAAATAACATTCTGCAGAATTCTTAATGCTTTTGTTTTGTTGAGATTGGCTTTACTGTTTTACAGTTGGGGTGTTCACTTTTGGCATATATTATTTAAACCCAATTGTTCGTCATATTTGTACCCAAAAAGTAAGTTCAAACCTTGTCCTACAGAAATAAATCACAAAAAAACGCTAACACTAACCTACACCTAATCATCACTTTATATAAATTTCCCAAATTGTCTCATGAATTGCTAAAACACTACTTCTAAAGAGGATTCTTAAAATGGGATCTGGCAACACTGCGAATTCTGCACCCGCACCCTCGTGGCTTAAATCAATCCCCGCCATTTTACACTAAACTGTCCAAACTTAATTATATACACGGATGCCAACATGAGTTGTATGAAAAACTAATCAGTCATTCAGGGAACGCTATTTGGGAATATAATTTTTTATATGAAAAATATACAGAGGGCCGGACCTCGGTGACCTCATAGCTGGCTACAGTCATGACAGCAATGTCATCCTATATATGAAGTCTAACAAAAGAGCACAAATCTAACCAAAAATTTTTTGAATAAGGACAACTCCAAAACAAATGAAAAAATGTTTCTGTATCTTTACCACAAAAAGTACAAAACATGTCAATGTTACATTTAAATCTATTTACAAGGAAATATTTACTGGGGTAACATTTATAAATGAGTTTATAAGAGATTTCTTTTACTTTTTTTGTTAATAAATATTTGTGAGGCAATTTCCAAATTTTATGCCATATCAAACCATCAACACGGCTATTCCAAAAACTTATTATAGGAGGTCTAGATACAACATCCCTTTGAAAAAGAGCGCGAACCTGTCGATTATCATGTTTAACAGAGCAAGAAGGAAAACAATTTAGACCAATAGCAGTGTCACCGGGATTCAAATATTGCAAAGAAGTTTGCCCAGCTTTAAACTTTGTTTTGAAAATATTTTATTTGTTTTTTTCTCTTATGATATCTCCTTACATAAGGAATATTATTTGATTAATATGTTACTTTTGTTGGCAAAGTTTAATATACATAAATGTAAATATGGAGATTATAAACCATTATTCCGTATTTTTCTATTAGAAGTGAAGCAATATTTAAATACTATTTATAATCTGATAAACAAGAAAGCTGCTAAATGTATTAATGTATGTAAGTATTTCCATGTTTTCATTGAATTCTTTTTTCTCTTTCATCCCCTGGCTAATGTAAAAACAGTGTTGAATATGTTTGATTCAATAAAAAAAAATGTCATCCTATAGACCCTTTTACACTTGGAAACAATGTGATGTATTTGTGTGGGCGGGGCTTAGCTGGAGGCAGAAAGATTCCCCTCAACGCTTTAACAGATGGTAGCTAGCGAGTTTTCTTAGCTTTAACCATAGCTGTCGTCGTTTTTTTTTTGTCTGGCAGTGGCAGCAGGTATACGATAAAACTTCAAATTGCCTGTTCTCCTTCGATTCTGGCAACCAACAACACAACAAGACGACATTTTAAAAGCTCCTTGTGTAGCCGACCCTGTGTTGGTTTGCATTAGCCGCCTCCAGTAAGTTCTGCATAATTAAGGGCGTGGCCCCTTGAGTGATGGGTGAACTGCCACTGCTGTCACTAGAATCGAGCTAGGCGGGTGTGGTTTCAGCAACCAGCCACCTCAGCTTCACACGTGTCCCTCCTCTTTACCCATTATCCGTGAGTGATTCGCAGGGTGACGCGCGGGTAAGATGGCGACGGCAGGCAACGCCTACTTTAAGCTTCAAAAATGATCTTCATAAACCAATGGGTGACGTCACGACACTACGTCCATATTTTTTTACAGTCTATGGTACCACCACAGCGATTTAAAAGTAGAGGGCTCGATATGTTTTCAGATCTATTTTTGCAGTACTGTGATGTCACACACAGATCAGTATGGATGGCCCTGCATTAAGTCGAGCAAAAGTGGCCCAAATCACATCTAAGACACCTCTAAAATAGAAGCTATATACCCATTATTGGTATCTATATCGTTAAAACATGTGGCATCCATTACAGTGGCACAGAGAAATAAGTATGGGAAGCAACAACCGTGACGCATATTATTTTTTAACGCTAAATGACTTTTGCTGTGAACTATAAAATGCTGAGAGGTTTACATAATATGGCACAACAAGTTCTGTAAACCAAGTTTTCATAGTCGTTGCTTGACAACCGCATCATATTCCTCACAGCTGCACGCTATAAAACCTCATGGGTTTTACGAAATGAAAAGGCCTTGCTTATGTGACTATTAAATGTCTATCTTACATATGAGCTTTGGGTTTCTGAGGGTAAACTGTGAATTGCTAGTAGAGTTAACATGCATTTCTCTGGACAAAAAAACAATACTCAGTTGGTGCAGGAGCAAACGGATGAAGTAAAAGTGGGTGTGAGAATCGTTTCATATATTATAACCTACCGCCCAACTTCCAGCCCGTGGAGGTTCCAGTGTGTCTGCTCTGCTATTTTAGAAGACTGAATGGAGAACTACTAAGATTAATGTATTTCATGGCTGGTTTTAGTTTCATATAACAGTGCTGACCATGTGGAACTGATTCTATTATCAAACAGAAGAAATGACTGCAAAACTCATTCACATGAATCAACTGATATTAGAGCTCCGATCTCAGACCTAGCGTAGCATTTCTGTGACAGATATGGCTTGTGTCCTTCTTTAAATGTAATCTAGGGGATTTTTTGCCCCATCAGGCATAAGAATTAGGTCTGATTGCTTGGAAAAGTTATAAAAGACCTCTCCTCAACAAGAAATATAATCTCAGCTACTGTATCATTTATGATAGTAAGACCAATATTCAGTGCATTCTTAAAATTAAGGGTGACACAAATGATTCATCACAGCAATGCCATTTTTGCTTCACCAAAGAACCTTTCAAGCAAAGTTTCTGAAAAGAACCATTTAATTCTTACCTTTATATATTATAAATAACATTTATTTACTAGAAAAACCTTTTGTGAAACTGAAAAGTTATTTGGCTCCAGACACCCCTGCCTTCCATAAATGCTGAGATTTTGTATAAAAGCTAATCGTTTTGAAAAGCGCAGTGTCCCTGATTGGCCAGCTTACCAGTGCGTTGTGATTGACCTGAATACCTCTGACATTAGCCGGAAACGTGACGCTCCTTACCATGTTTAAAAGATTCTGTCACAAATTCACAATGCAGTACTAACAATAGTTAACTTGCAAGCTGTGAGTCTGAAGAGGGAGGAATTATGATAATGTCGGTCTTTACTACATCACCAATCCCAGTAAATAAACTGTTGCCTACAATCTGTGTGTTTGTTGTAGATTTAAGTTGGAAACCATAACTCGTATCATCATTTACTTTGGGGTTTGTACCTTTTGCATGACATTAACATGTGTCACATGGTAACTTTTATAGAGCGGAACCGAAATTGGCGGAATTCGGTTCCGCTCGAAGATGGTTTCCGCCCAGGCCATATTCGACGACGCACTCGCTCACTTCCTGGTTTCCAGGGCAACGCAACCAGGGCTTACGAGCCGCAGGTGTTAAATATTAAAGAAGCGGATGGTGATTGGAGGCCATGGAAGGATGAACCACATAAAAGGCTCTGCAGAAACATGAACGTCACATCAGACACGAGAAGCGATCGACACGGGGAAAGCTCCTTTGCCAAAGGCAGAGTAAAGACACGCACCTTTTGAAGAGCCGAAGGCTCTGTTGATCCGGGCTGCGCTAGAAAGCGCGTGGAAAGAAGACGGAGCCACAGGAGGCGAAAGGAAGGTAGCTGTGGATCTTTAAAGGAGCACCCCGAAAAGTGCTTTTTGTGTCTGTTGGGCATTGCGACTGTTGGCATTGTGTAGGTTCACTCGACGCGCTACTGGCGGCGGTCGGATTCTCTCTCACAAGCTGAAACAGATTTTAGAAGTAAGTGCAAACCTTAAAGGTTGAAAGACGAACGTAAACAACGTAATTGAAGACACATTAAGAGGAGAAGAAACGGAGTTGTGTGAGTACTAACTGTGGAGAAGTTATAGAAGTGTTTGGAAGAGACGTACTGTTGCAGTATTGATGTTGCTGGTCGAAGGGAACGGAGAAAAAGGAGAGAGAGGAACACTTTAAATTGACGAGTGAGTAACCGTATTGCTGTACAGCCACTGTGTATTTACAAAACTGTCTTCTAGTAAACCCCTCCGGGAAAAGGAGAGCGGCCCTACCCCTAGGGAAGCGTGGTGGGTGAGCCGAGGAGATTCTTTGGTCGAAGCCAGCCACAGTGACGAGACCACCACTAAGGCCGCGAGATCCATCGCCGAATGGACTCGGGCAAAGTGGGCGAAGACGGGCGTCCTTTGTGTGTACACGATTGTGGTGGGTGAGTCTTTGTGCTGTGGAACCTTTCACTATAGCGTGGTGCTGTGTATTCTGCTGTGTATTGCTGTGTGTGTCTTGTCAGACAAACCCCCGCCTTCATACACTTTGTCTGGGAGAACGAAGAGGCTGTCGGCCCTGGTGGAACACTATTATACTGTACGTGTGAGTGTGCTTCTAGCTACGAGTGACGGAGTGGTGCCCTGAAACGAGTCCTGTTGAGACATTTGGGGGTCGCAAGGAGCGGCGGCGAAGAGCTGGGAAACTAGTGGATACGTGAGTACAACTAGGGAATGCTATTGTGGTTATTTCGATTCTACAAAATACTTACTGTTGCAGAGAACGTGGTGTAGGAAATCTCGCCCGTCCCGAGGTCCCTACAAAAGGGCGCCCCTGTCCGGTGGAAGATCGCCTAACGGTGACGTGAGAGGGCAGCGCTCGGCCTTGGTGTGACGGTGCGACGAGTACACCCCTCTGTGACCAACACGCTCGTCGAGAGGGTCCGCCCCCGACGTTACATGGAAAACTGCATATCCCACCTGACCCAACTGCAAGTATCGTAAGTCCGCCGTGCTTACCTTATGCAACTAAATAACCCCAGGTCTGTGATCTAAATTTGAACAGGAGGGCACCGCATCCAGCTGCTGTCTGTGGAGAGAGAAAGAGAGAAAGTGAACGCCAGAGAAAACGAAACGAACAAACCTCATACTTACCGTAGGCTGTATGCAGCGAAGAGGTGAGAGAGCTAAGTGGAATTAACTGTGCCTTGTGTCCCAGCTGCTGTCTGTGGAGAGAGAAAGAGAGAAAGTGAACGCCAGAGAAAACGAACCGAACAAACCTCATACTTACCGTAGGCTGTATGCAGCGAAGAGGTGAGAAAGCCAAGTTGAATTAACTGTGTCTTGTGTCCCAGCTGCTGTCTGTGGAGAGAGAAAGAGAGAAAGTGAACGCCAGAGGAAACGAAACGAACAAACCTCATACTTAACATAGGCTGTATGCAGCGAAGAGGTGAGAAAGCCAAGTTGAATTAACTGTGTCTTGTGTCCCAGCTGTTGTCTGTGGAGAGAGAAAGAGAGAAAGTGAATGCCAGGAAAACGAACGGAGCAAACCTCATACTTACCGTAGGCTGTATGCAGCGAAGAGGTGAGAGAACCAAGTTGAACTAACTGTGTCTTGTGTCCCAGCCGCTGCCTGTGAAGAAAGAGAGAGGATGAGCGACACGAGAAGGAATGGGGTGGAAACCCAGCCTGAGAAGAACGAGGGCCTGAAGAGTCCATTATTTTAAGCCCCCCCTCTCCCCTCCCCTATCGACTATTTTAAGTAAATTAAATAAAGTAAATTTTAATATTATGCTTACCATGTACTAACACATACTTACACACCAAAGAAAATGTAAAATCATGAATTGGACCACAGTTGCTCTTTAAGACTGTAAAACGTAAAAAGGTGTCAAAGGTGTCACTGGGATGGTATCCTTTAGAAAATGTGTTAATGTGTGCCTTTAGTAAAGATCATGTTTCAGGAAGATATTTTATAAATATACGTATATACAGTAAATATATGTGTATATAAATGTTTTTATTATTAGTTATGTGGTGCTACAAACTACCTTTGGACAACTTTAAAAGCAATTTTCTTAATATTTACAGTAGATATTTTTGCACCCTCAGTTTTTCAAATTTGTATCTTCTCTATTATTCTAGTCTATTTACATTAATGACACAGATTTAAGTAGGTTAACTGAGGTTACTGTCTCTTTAAGAGAAGCACGGACCTGGTTTTTGCCTAATAAACAAAAGACATAAACAAATGTTTTTACTGGAAAAAGAATACTGTGGAGATCATTTTGTTTGTATGTGCCCTGTCAAGAACAGAAAGATTTTATGTTTGCTTGCTTTCTGAAACGCATCTCTCCATGTGTGCACTACTACGAATTACAAACAGTGCAGCATAAAAACGTTCCGTTAATTTTCAGTGCTCTATTCCTCAAATGTATGTCAATGGACTACAGTATGAGACACAGTAGCGTAACTCTCTCTAAAGTTTAACCCTCGTGTGGTGTTCATATTTCTGTTACTTAGACAATGTTTGTGGGTCTAGTGGACCCACTGCATTATTTGTATCTTAAAACAATGCAGTCATACAAATTTATGTATAATTGTTTACAGATGTTTACTTTAGCCTAATTGCAAGTAAAATAAACAGAATATATGGTTAATATTTGTCATTTACCACTAGTAGAGGACTATTTATAAATTCAAGTGCTATTCGTTTTTGTGATAATATGAAATAAGAGAAGAAAATTCTATTCTCCCCCAGATATTGGGGAATAACATGTTTATCTTAAATAAGTATTTATCACTTTTTCATCTCAAATACGTTTTTCATCACTTTGATGTTTAATTCTTTGAACTAAGTTTGAAATTGTACACATTTGTGTCAGTTTACATAGCACAATACCCATCTGGAAAGATGCCGTATCAGAACATATCATCCACATTGAACACATAACCTCATGCCAGCCTACACAACACATAAGAAGAAGATTTTTACCATGTAGCTGTGTTGCATATGCATTTCTTGTTTTTTATAGACACATATACTGTGTGTTCCTCTCCATCTTATGTCCACACACACTGCAGTACAATGTGTTGCTATTGGCTACAACCTAAAATGATAAAAATGCTTGGATATAATTTTTACTTTCTCTATTTCTACTTCTCTATTTACTTTCTCTCTCTCCGCACTCATACGCACACACACATGGTTGTGGTAAACCCATGGTTTTACAAATGGTAATCAATACACCAATTTACCATGATTACTACACTTTTACTATAATACAGCCATGGTTATTTTTTGTAAGGGAGATAATGGTAAAATGTAGAATGGTTCCTGTTAGACAGAAGGTAAAGTGTTTGGGACAGTGGGGGCAAACAAGTGTTCATGCTTGATATATAACATGTTGTATCCTTGCGCTGCTACAGCAAGTGCAGAAGGACAAAACTCTGACATACATCCATCACATAATGTACAGACATATATAAAAACACACTCATGCACTCACATCAGTCCCAGATAGAAGAAAAACAGAGTGAAGTTACATAGCACATTCATTTTTTACTCTCTTATTAACCCCGGGTCCAGTGGACCCGAACACTACATATGTAATATAAATGTGTAGGGGGGGTGTACAGTGTACAGTCATTATAAAGCTGTTTATTTCTATGTTCTTTATAGAAAATGAGCCAAGGCCAATGAATCTGAGGTTGAAACAATAATTGATTGCATAATTTTTCTTTTAGTAAACATTAAAAACGGGTCCCACAGACCCGAACACCACACAAGGGTTAAACATCAAGTGTTCGGATCTCTGAAGGGCATGGTGAGGATGACGTCTGACTTGAGCTGGACCGGACACATTCAACTGCATGTGCGTCCAGAGAGCTGCTCACTTTATGGGTTAAAATGTTTAAAATCACTTTAAATGTTAACACTTGCAAGCCTTTGAAACACGTGCAAATGATAAACTTGCCCTATTTTAATTTGCATATTAATCCGTGAATCGCATGGGAGCCGAACCGTGGGTCGATCACAGATCAACTGCGATCTGTCACACCACTAGCTGCTGCTGTACAAGTTAAACATTCTGTAAGTAATCGTGCAAACTTACCTTTATCTTATCCTTTTTTTCTCCACCACTGTGCTTTTCTTCTTTCTCTTTTCGGCAAACAGAGGGATACATCCTTTTTTGTGACATTTCTTATCATTTATTCCAGTGACGCGCATGCGAATTGTCAATGCACGGTATTCTTTATTATCCCCGAGGGGCAATTTTTTATGCAGCCAGCAGATAGAGTAAAAAAAAAAACAATACATAGACATAACAAACACCATAAAAGCACACCAAACAATAATAGTAAGTCAATCAAACATTCAAGTAGAATTGTTTAAAAAACTGGTCACAGCAGGTATAAAAGAGCTCTTGTATCTATTTGTCTTACATCTCTTGGACACAAATCTACGGCCAGATGGAAGCAGTGCAAACTCTGAATACAAGGGATGACTAGAATCATCTAGGATCGTCTGGGCTTTTTTAATTGCTCTATTCCTGTGCAGGGAAGGAATGTTAGCTAGAGTAGCCCCAGCAATCTTACTACATTCATTAACTATGCGTTGGAGACGGTTTTTGTTCTTCAGAGATAAAGACCCATACCAGCAAATAAAAAGAAAAAGTAACAACAGATTCAATAAAACAACTATAAAACATCTTCATAAAAGTGCTGTCCACATTAAAATGTCTAAGTTTACGAAAAAAATACATACGTTGGTGGGCTTTCTTACACACATTATCAACCTGAAGCTCAAATGTAAGTTTGTTGTCAATCACATTCCCAAGATATTTGTAATTCTGAACAGTCTCCACAGCCTGACCATTTATAAAAACAGGGGAAATAACATCATGTCCCTTCCTAAAATCAATGATCATCTCTTTGGTCTTACCAACATTGATATCTAAAAAAGATGAATTGCACCAGCTAATAAAATCTGACACCGCAGGGCCGTGGTCCTGATCATCTGAATTTAAAAGAGACACAATGACGGAGTCGTCAGCAAACTTTACCACATGTCGTCTTGGATGTTTACTTTGGCACATATTTGTATATAAAACAAATAAAAGAGGTGAAAGGACACAGCCCTGTGGTGAGCCAGTGGAAGAGATAAGAGCATCAGATAAAACATCATTGACCTTTACAAGTTGGGATCTGACAGTTAAAAAGTCCATCAACCAACATAAAATTCCCGGGTCAATGTTATGTGTTTCTTTTAACCTTTCCGCTAAGATGTGTGGCTGGATACAATTAAAAGCAGAAGAGAAGTCAATAAAAAGGTGTCTATATTGCGCATGACTCAAACACTACGCTAGCACTGCAGACACACAGCAGTTGTCTGCAAATCAGAATTTTCTTGTGTTGAATTATTCATTTATTCATTCATATTTATTAATTC
The DNA here is from genome assembly GCF_030506205.2 of Paramisgurnus dabryanus. NCBI lineage: Eukaryota > Metazoa > Chordata > Actinopteri > Cypriniformes > Cobitidae > Paramisgurnus > Paramisgurnus dabryanus. The sequence continues at coordinate 8,235,688 of NC_133358.1, read as the reverse complement.
ATTTATATTACTTGTTTAAGTCATTTAATTGTAAAAAAAAAACGATTGGGGGGCCCCTGGTGGCCAGGGGGCCCCAAGCAGTCACTTAGTTCACTTATGCCTCGGGCCGGCCCTGGGTTTTGTGGTCGAGGGTTACACATGCACTTAAGTACAAAATATACCTACAAAGTGACAGCTTTTTTAACCTTTTGTTCTTAGAGTGTATGTACATTTATATTTGTGTTCTTACATTAATATTGACCACTGATTACAACCACTAACAAGTCTTTGAAGTTTATGGCATACATCAAAACTATATGATGTATACTATTTATTATTAGTTTTAAATCCTAGAATGTTAGTAACTACATATGTGTGATTGTTTAACTAAAATAATGTAAAAAATTTAAAAGAACTCATAAATGATTTTTACACATTATATATAGCACTAGTACAGGTGTCCTGTGTGACAGCACTAGGCCCTGAATAAAGCAAAACGTGGTCAGGAATTGTCCACACTTTTGTACACTGTCAGAAAAAGGTTTAAAACTATACATGTTCTATCACTGGGATGGTACCTTTACAGGTATACTAAACATAATACAATGTTGTACCTTTTGGGGTACATTACTGTACCTTAAGGATCTACCTTTAAACGTACAGTTAACTGTTAGTACAAAATTGTTCCTTATGGTAATCAATAGGTCCTTAGGGTATACTATTTAATCTAATTTTTAATGGCCTTTTAGGGTACCACCCAGGGACAGAAAATTTTACAATTTTCTTCCCTTTCTGACAGTGTGCCAATCAAAAACTGTATTGACTTGTCATTAATTTAGCATGTTCTAGTTTGATGATTTCATGTTGGTTGTTAATGTCAATGGGGTAAAAAAAGTCAAAACATAACATATACTTTTACTGATTTTATGGTCAGCATTTCATACTACATAATGGCACACAGAAAGAGGTTTGGATACGGTTGAGCATAATGTACAAATACTGCTAATTAGGCTTATACTGAAACTCTCACTGTCTTAGTCTTAGATATTATCAGACATCCACAAGGTGTCACTCCACCTGCAGGGTATAATCAGCCTGTCTGTTGTGTTATTTCAGCGCTATTGATTTTGGGTTGTGTACAATCAGTGCCGGTCCTAGATGCTGGGGGGCCCTAAGCAAAGCTTTGTGAGGGGCCCTCTGTCAGTGCATTCAGACCCTTATAGCATAGCACACATACATCTCGGAGACGTCTATTTGATGTCTGCGTTTACATCTGCAAGATGTCTTATTTAAATTGTTTTCTCATCTGCAATACGTCTGTGAGACCTCTCCTAAAAGATGTCATATAGACATATTGAAGATGTCTGCAAGACGTTTTTGATTTAGAATGTATGTAAAGCAGCTCTTTTCCTTTATAAGATGTTTTTACACACCAGATGTATTCCAGATCTCCAGATCTTTACCAGACATCTCACAGACGTACCTGTGCTATCTGGGTAAAACCCAGTCAATGTTGCTGTTAGTTAGTTGTTAACTAACCACATAGTGTATTATCTTATAGCTGTATAATATTCCCATATGCACATTACTTTGAAACCCTGACTGATAAACTTGCTGATTATAACATGAAACATGTATTTGCTGATAAGTTGTTTTGATTTAAAATGTGTTGTGAGAAGCAATAAAAAATTAACATGATCTAAATGAATGTAATGAATCAAATTAAATTACATATAAATACATACTGTTAATACACAGGGGTTAAATTGGGATTTGTTATGTGGGGGGGGGGGGCTCTGTGGGGAGGGGTACTTCGAGGGGTAACATGTTTAATACTGATGACAGCAAAGCCACTGGTGTGTTTCAATGACATTCTGGACCTCTGATAGGATTTGATAAGTTTCAGCTTTAAAAGAGCATTTCACCCGTAGAAACATTAATCTTTATTGAAAGTGTTATATTTGTAGTCGAAATGTAACATACATTTAGAATTTGGTGCCTATTTTACAGAGAAAAGGGGTGTTTGTAGTCTCATTCCCTCAACAAAGACATTGCACTTCCTTCTTTCAATGATGCAAAATGATGATTTTTACATCATTGAAAGAAGGATGTGCAACACTGAAATCTGTATTTCTCCAGTCTCAGCGGCAACTGAGGAAATGATGCATGACCATTCAAAAACATGACTGGAGTTCTAACTATACAAAGCTTAATGCAAATGGGTGAAGTGTCCCTTTAAAGCTGTCACAGAGGTTGACCCCAAATATTTTAAAAATAGTGTCTGATTTTAAATATTGCAAATCTATGAGTTTGACACCCTATATCCATTTGTTGCACATGTCATTATGCACAACTGATCAAACTTTAAAGGAAGTTAAAAGAATCAATCTCCTTGAATAATTCTAGGCATAAGATGCCCAAAAAGACTCAATTAACAAGATAAGGTACAACACACAGTACTGTATCAGCAACATGTCTTAGAAATTAGCCATAGAGATTCCCTATGCTGGTCAGCAGCTACAATCATATAGTTAGGTTTGATTTGTGTAATCAAAATACATTATTTTATTATCTATACAATGAGTTATATCCAGTGTTATCCAGTTAACATACTGTAATTAAACGAGTGACATATACTTTAATCCTTTACAAATTTCAAGTCTTCTATTAAGTTTTCTCGACGTGGGCACCATTCTTACCTCTCGCTCTCTCTCTCTCTCTCTCTCTCTCTCTCTCTCGTCAAATTATCCTGCACGAGAGCGCGTTCTTGAAGTTCAAAGGAAAAAGCGCGTGTTTTCGCGGCAATTGCGTCACCCAATTCGCGTCATTTGAATCGCCCCATGCTAGGACGCGTGTCTTTACATTGACTTAATCTGCTCGCGCAAATCCTTTATCTTGTTCCCTTGCTTCACGTTTTTTTCCCTTTATTCTGCTCCAGACGGATAGCTTTGTCTTTGTTTTAAATCAATGGTGGGCATATAATATGCGCATCGTTACCAAATCACTCTTCTGCGTCATGCACGCGGCCGTTTCTAAATTTGAAGGCTGCAACCTCCGGATCATGTCGCATATGCGCGCTGCATACGTCATCAAGCCTGATTTATTTAAGTTAAATAAGCATTTCATTTGCAAGTCATAAGCATAATATAACAATTAACCATTAACTAAGAATAATAGTCAACATTATAATTGTTAATATTCTAAAATACGTTTTTATGACGCATATGCAGCCTACAAATGTGACCTCTGAAGGCTGCAGCCTTCGGATTGAGAAACTGCCTGCATGTTGTCCGAGTACATATCAGTGATTTAAGAAATCATTAAGTATTTTTAAAAACCCGCACAAATTCGGAAGTTTGCAAATTATTTAAATTATAGCGTCTTGTTTTCATTAAACATAATAATAATTTTTCTTTGATATAATGGTTTTAAATAATTCTGAGATCAAGGGGGCCCTCTAGTGGTGCGGGGCCCTATGCAAATTGCGTACTTTGCGTATAGGAAAGACCGGCACTGTGTACAATCAAGGAAGGGCAGTATTTTCATCACGAAATTACATACTTATAGTCATGTAATCTTGTGAGTGTTTTCCGTGACACTGACACGTTTTTCCGCCTTTTTGTATGAACATGTCACGTATTTCTGTGAACTTGTCACTGTCACGTATTTGTTTACATAAAATGACATCCTAACCCAAACCCAACTCTAACCCTAATGCCAGGCGACAATATTGAAAAATCATAAATTATAAAAAATAAATAATGAAAATAAAGGTATAAACCAATACTTAAAGTGATATCCTAACGCAAATATGACAAAACAGTTGTGTAACAAATACATGACAGTGACATGTTCACAGAAATACATGACATGTTCACGCAAAAAGGCGGAAAAACGCGTCAGTGTCACGGAAAAGACTCACAAAATTACTATAGGTACAAAGTGACTATAGGTACATAATTTCGTGATACATACAGTATTTTTGATACATGTATTTCAAATACAAAATTGAATGTATTTTTAGAATATTGAAAATTTGTAAGGAGTCTACATGATGACATCATCGAAATGCTTCTGATTGGTGCCTACTGATGCACAATAGTGAAGCTATAAATCAAATAGTCCAACTGATGGAAGGTTTGCCAAGACATTTAATATTCCCTTGTAAAAGTATTTTTTTAGTATTTTCAAAATACAGTAGTTTAATTTGATACATGTTGTGGTTGCTGTATTTGGTAGTTATTTTGATACTTAAAACTGAGGTATTTTGTATTTAAATTTTTTAAATAAATGATGTGTCTTTGCCCAACCCTGTGTACAATTTAGTTTTTAATACACACTCATTTCACATCCACATTCTGCCCCCTGGAGGATAAGTGACACAACACAGGATCTGAACATAAGAAACTGTGTATTACATTAACGTAAAAAACATCCAGATGAATGAGTTTATAAATGAACCACAGCAAGAAATCATTAAAACCAACATTCACGGTAATACAACAGTAATATTTTAAATACAAACTTTCAAATGCACTTGTACAGTAAAGCGCTTTGGATGTCCATGGGTCTATGAGAGCACTACTGTATATAAATGCAGTCCATTTACCATTTTACATTCAAAAAAATAATGCACACAATTGGAAATAAAAAGAAAAGCATAAAACACCACAAGGTGGAAGCAAAGAGCTATAAATGAAAATGTTGGACTCAACCCCCATGCTCAGGGTTGCCAAGTCTGTGGTCTTCTTGCGGAAATGGGCTAATTTTAAATTGTTGGCGTGGGTTATTTATTTCCCACAGGTATAAGTTGAAAGGATTTAGTTTATCAGCTGTCAATCCTTAAGTAAGATGATTTCATTTATGGAAAAAAGACTGTGCACTACACAACAAAATACAAGAAACTGTGCAATACATTACAGTGACTGTAAAATATGTATTTAAGGTAAAGACATGCTGTGAGTTTTGGTATTCAGGATAGGATAATTGAGCTTGTAATAATGCAGATCTGGCAACCCTGCACTCCAGTTGTGAATCTTACGCAATGAGTGATTTTTGTGTCTCAGTCAGTGACATAAAAACTGTAAAAACTGTAAAAAGTTAATTCATAATTTATTTTATTCATTATGAAGACTTCAAGCTTTATGGAGGAAAAGCTTCCAAGATATTTCCAACATCAATCAACTGAATTAATGGTTTGTTTTAAAGTGCAGCTGTAAATACTCATCTGTAAATAGACTTTACAGAATTGCTAAAAAATTCTGCTCTTATTTATTCAACCTCGTCATAACTCAACCTCAAATAAACAATCTTGACAGACCACAAATGTTTATGAGACATGAGAGAACTAATGGTACTCGATGTGTGAAAATGAGAGCTATCAAGGGAAAGATCACATTTATATTTACATTTATTCATTTTGCAGACGCTTTTATCCAAAGTGATACAAATGAGAGAGCATTTAACATTTTGCCTAGGGCCCAACAATAAACATAAAAATGCAGTCTGTTTCTCAATTAAAGATAAAGTAAATGATTTCATAAGAAGAAGAATATAGTGCACAAGTTCAATAATAATTTTGTTTTTCATATTTGTTGTATTTCTTGCTCAAAATGATTTATTAAAATATTATTATTAAAGTGCGCTCCACAATAATGATGCCTAAATTCTCCTTTTTAGTTCCGCTAAAGGATACAATTGAAGTTATTGACAATATATTTAGAATGAACTGACCCTGAAACGTATGACTAAGAGGAAGATAAAGAAAAATCCTGGCCAGCAACATAATCTCTGTTACAGAATCCGTCTGTGTGATCTTTCATGTTGCAATCTCCCTGTTTTCAGGCTTGTTAAACATTACATTTCAACATGCATACAAGAGTTTATTGCCTGCAAAACTACAAAAAAATAAGCATCCAAAAAAATAAATGGAATTCAAACTATTTCCATGTTGCCAGATCACAAAGGCGGCAACACACTGGATAAATGTGTGTATCCTTGAACGTGAAGAAAAACCTGGCATCAACCAGCAATGCAAGATTGATGTCAGTGGCTGACTTGGGCCACGAGGCCTGTCCAGGTCTAATGAAAAGTGAAGGATTTTTTCAAGGTGGACTCTTCAGAGGGCCGGAGGTGTCCGGACAAACAGCCGATAATGTGGAAGAAGATGAGGAAATCATCAGAGAACTCACTAATCTCTCCACATTACAGCCCGGAGAGACAGCACACAGGACCAGATGCCTCTATAGTCCGGCTTTTTGTGTCAGATAAATGTGACAGCCCTGGGCTTTCACCATAATGGCCTCTCTAAGGATAAACTGTGTAGTTTTCCAAAGCCGTCAACAAAAGTGTCCCCGAAAGTGGTGATTGTTATACAGGTAAAAATAAGTATGTACTTTTTTGTCCCTTTGAATTATGAAAGTTGTATAGTTTTGTATACTATTGTATACTATTAGTATTCAAGGCACGCCGCTTGGACCTTCACATTTAAGGCACTTGAGATAGCATCACGGAAGGGTGATTTTATGAGGTTGATATGCAGCAATAAAGTGGAGCGAAGCAGGTGAAAGTAAACAAGAGGCTAGATGTATTTAAAAACCTCTTACACTCTGAGGCTATTTTGGGGATTTCCGCCTGGATTTGGCCTACCCAATTTCAAAAGCTTCCCATACCCACATGCAGAGGTGTACATACAAAAGTTTGGTATCATTTTACAGAAAACGGCATGAAATGAATAAAAATGACATAAAACACTGTTAAAAGTGCTAAACATGGTTGTGTGTGTTGTCAGTCCTCTAATAAACACAAAAGTAATTAGGCGCTTTTTGATGTTTTTTTTAAAAGTCTGTATTTAAAAGTGTATAACTCTGGTCCTGAGTGGTAACGAAACCTGCAGATTTAAGCCGCCTTTCCACTGCACACGACAAACGACGGCCGATAAGCCGGAAGTCATTCATTTCCTATGGAGAGTCGCAAAAGGGTTGCGTGAGGTGCCGACCATCTGCGGATCCGTAAATATCGGATCCGTTTTGAGTAGTGTTGCTTTCGTCAACGAAAAGTATGACGAAATATCCTCGTCAACGAACCTTTATCACGTGACGAAAACGAGACGAGACGTAACGTAAATGCTGGTCATGTGACGAAAACTATAATAAAATGTATAATACAATATTGTTGACGAATAAAAACGAGACTAAAAGTGGTTTACTAAATAAAAACTATGCTAAAATGTGTCTTCATTTTCGTTGACCAAAACGAGACGAGACGAAATGTTATAACGTTATTTAGCCATCTCCTGGCACCCCGCCACGGCGCCAACTGTACTGCAAATTATCATGTGTGTTCAATGGCGCTCTGCAAATCGATCCGCAAAAATACGTAAACGTACCGCGAGAGCGATTAGAAAGCATGCAGAGCAGTCTGTTCTCGCGATGCTTTGATATCATACGCAATGCGTTTGCGCAGTAACACGTGACACGTCACGTTTGATGGCCAGCTGCGCCCGCGAATACACCGCCGCATCAAGTCTTCAAATGGAAACGAGAAGTCCAAAATGAAACCTGTGCATCGTTTTCAGGTGAGTTCACAAGCCTGTTAATATGTATAGCGTTGACTGCTGGCACCGCGAAATTATCTGTGGGATTTAAATAATATAACAATGTACCAGTTTGCATCTTCAATCGTTTAAATGACATGTTCTGCTGTGTTGTGTTTTGAAGCATGGTAAATATATATATGCTAAAGACGTTGCTTTATAACTTATATGCTAACAACAAGGGTCTGTGTCCTTATTTATTATTTGAATTAACTAAACTTGCTTAACTGAATGCTTGAGTGTTAAATCAATCAAACAGCTGTATTATTAAGAACATAACCATACATACAAACTTTTGCTTTTGTTAATAGACATCTGATGTTTCTTAAAGCTGGCTTTTAATTTATTTACAAGAAAGATATTTAGTAATTCTCCAAAACTGCTTGGATTTATACTGACACGTAAAATTAGCTTTGTCACATTATAGTGCCATTAGCTACACAAATACAGATATACTATATTGCATATTTGTATAATTGTAGTTTGTGTTGCTGTCAAAATACAATTATAAATGATAACAATAGCATTTTAATAAAGTGCTAGAGCATTTTAATAAAGTGCTAGAGCATTTTAATAAAGTGCTATTCTCACACATAGCCTACTATAGTTGTGATTTTGTTGTTGTTTTTAAACTAAAGGTGGCACCACCGTAAAAGTCAGCTTATGGCACCCATCTGACCAGCAGTGTATCAAAGTAACACTGCATAAAAATAAATTTGAACACTGTGTGTGTGTTTCTGCTTAGACTACTCTGTAGACTTTAATGTAGACTCTTTACCTACAGTCAAGTCACTCACTCAGAGGTTAAATAAAATTAAGTAAAATATATATCTTCAAATCAAGTAAATTCCAATCAGAGCATCTTCCATGTCTGAAATGGATGTATTCTTATATCTATAAGGTATAATATAACAAGATAACTTTTTTTTAATGGGTTTGGCTAAAATAAACTTTTGGTTTTGTCTATACTACTGCTAGGTACTTATACTATATTGACTGGGTTAAATAGAATTCCATTACTAAAAAAAGACTAAAATACAATTTTCATTGACTAAAACTAGAATAAAAATGTCACCAGTTTTCGTCGACTAAAACTAGACAAAAATAGTCAAGGATAATTCTGACTGAAATAAGACTAAAATGCCCAGACTTTTAGTCGTCTAAAACTTGACTAGACTAAAAAGAGTATGAACTGACTAAAACTAATAAAAACTCAAATGTCAGATTGACACAAAGACTAGACTAAAACTAAAATTAAAACAGGCCGCGAAAAACAACACTAGTTTTGAGCGTTGGATCCATTAAAAAATGTGAACTTGTGCGACTAAACCGCATGCGATATGCCGACCGGTTGTTATGTATTTCATTGTATTCCAATCACAAACTGTGTGTGAGGTGAAAATGATAAATCCTTTTGGTTTAACTTTATTAGTAACACTTGAATCCTTAAAAAAAAAACTTTTGATAACTGATAAGTAATACATTATTAATTTAATTTGTGTATGTTATTATTTTAATCTTGTCTTTATATGTTCTTTCCCAAAAATATTGTCAATCTTTGTCATATATGCAAAGCTGTTTATTGTTTTTATTTATTTGCGTTCATTTATTTTTTCCGCCATGGTTAACATATTAGAATGAAGCCTCTTGTGCTGGAATCAGCTTCTCTCCCATATACGACTAAACTGAAACTTCATTACGACTACCACTAGGGGGAGAACTCCGACTGTCCGTATGTCGTGTGGAGTGGAAAGGCGGCTTTAGACCAGAAGAACAGGATTAATTTTTATTTTTTAATTTTCAAACCAGCATCACCTACATGATGCTTAATTCAAACTGTCCTGTAAGTGGCCTTGGATAAACGTGTTGTTCATACTTAACACATCAGCAAAGTACATTATTTTTATTATGTTAAGAAGGACCTACAGCACAAACAGAGACATGGCGAGAAACCGAGTGCAAGTGATGAAGATCAAAAGAAAACAAGTGAATGCAGAAGGGAATGAATACCTGAAACACTGACATTCTACTTCTCCGGCCTGTTCTCCCATAAATGCTGTTGTCATCCCGGGACGCGGGGGCAATTAATCTTTGAGAGGCAAAAAACACAAACCCACCGACACAAAAGCTATCAAGATGACGAGACGAGGCAGTTCAATATACCACATTTTCATTGCTATCAAGTACACAAATAGCAGTGATAAACTTGTTCAGGCTGAACAGTAACAGATTGCCACTGTGGGATTTTGTTGATATGTCCGTAATTGAGATTTTCAGTTTTACAAGATGAGCCGTAACACGCATCTGTTTGTTATCAGAGCAGAGACATAGTATCCAGGGACAGCAAAGAATAATGTAGATTCAGAGGTATTAGGTGTTCAATACAGACTGATATGTAAAGCTCTAGAGACTGTGACATCATGGTGTATATAAAAATAGCATGACTTTTCTGCTTTCCTTTGATGGCGAGCTTTATACACCAGACTTCAAGATATTTCAATCTAAATGAAAAGAGCTTTAAATAAGATATATTTTTAAATTATATACATACTGTATAAAGCATATAAAGGCTGAATTCAGGTAAGTGAAGATATTGACAGTCATCTCAATGTGATAAAGAGTCACAGTTTACCTGAATTCACCCTATATAGTGTTCACTATTTTGTCTGACATACTATTTATCCTATAGTCTCTGCACTCTTTTATTTATTTTTTTCAGATTTTTTTTCAGATGTGAAAAAATGTAGTTGTTGTTGTGTTATTCAGCTATAACTCATAATGATACTGGCTATTGTAAGATAAAGAGAGAATGATTCAGTACTAAAGAGAGAAAGTCTGGCCTGGACTCAACCACTGTTTATAAGCCTGTCTATGTTTATGTGTCTGTAACTGCTGCTCATGTTTGCATTTACATTTAATCATTTAGCAGACGGTTTTATCCAAAGTGACTTGCAAATGATGTAACAATGGAAGCAAATCAAATCAACAAAAGTGCAACAATGCGTAAGTGCTCCTTAACTAGTCTCAGTTAAACGAATGCAGTACACTTAGCCAAATAAGCATTTATTTTTTTATATATGGAAAGATGTTGAAAAACGTCAGGTGTCGAGAAAAGAGATGTGTCTTTTCTTGATTCTTGAAGATGGCTAACAACTTGGCTGATCTTGGTCCAGAAGAAAGTGAGTGAGAGGGATTTTGTGGATCATTGGGTCGCCTGGGAAACATAGCAGTTCTGTCTTTGTTAGGTTCAGCTGCAGGAGATGGTTCTTCATCCAGTCAGAGATATCACTCAAGCATGCTGAGATGCGAACGTTGGATCATTTGGTTGAAATGAGAAATGGAGTTGCGTGTCATTAGCATATCAATGATAAGAAATGCCATGTTTCAGTATGACAGAACCTAATTTCTGCCATGTAAACTGAGAAGAGCAATGGCCCCAGTACTGAGCCATGAGGCACCTCTGTATTGAAATGATGAGACTTAAAGACCTTACCACTCCAGGACACCCCAGAACGATCTACCTGAGAGGTAAGACTCGAACCACTGGAGTGCTGTTTCAGAGAATCCCTATTTCCTGAGGGTTTACAGGAGAATGTCATGGTTAACGGTGTTGAAAGCAGCAGGCCGGTCCAACAGGATGAGTACATAAGATTTAGAAGCTGCTCACAGTTTAGAATACAGTCTCAGAGCTTCAATGACAGAGTGAATGGCAGTTTCTGTTTAGTGGCCCCTTTTGAAGTTGTTATCCAGGATGTTGTTCTGTGAAAGATTGGAAGAGAGCTAGTCAAAGGCAACACACTCTGTTTGATAGTCCAACGTGATCCGCTTCACTTCGTGCACTGGTAAATCACTACTTCTTAGGGCGTATTGCTTTATTTTACCCTTATCATCCGACCAGATATTGTAGAGTATCACTTAGATATTGCAAATATTATATATTCAATCAATACGACATAGAGCATCACTGAACCATTGAACTATGTTGACTATGTTCGACCAATGATAAACCAGGGGTTGAGAGTTTGAAAAACCTCATATCATTTCTGACATTTCATATGGTGATGTTAATAGAATATAAATATAAAAGTGCAAAAAAGGTAACTACTAAACTAATTCTCTTTGGCCATGAGAGTTATTGCAAACTTCACCACACAGAATTTGATATTTCTGAAAAACTCATTCTTTAAGCTGTTTTATAAATAACCAAGCAAACACACAATACCACCAAAATCTAGTTATTCCTCTTTAATTTATGATCACAGTGTTTGTTTGAACTTATTAGCTTGTTTTCCAGCGGCCCGTCAGTTTCACCTTGCCTCAGTTCTCTTTATCAAACCTACAATACTGGCAGAGCGCAGTGAATATTTCTAATAAACCTCAAATCCTCTTGTCTCTCTTCACGAGCAGAGGCGCCGCATACGAGACAGGAAAATTCATACCAAATCAGAAATCATTATTTTTGCCCTTCAGAAGTGCAAAAACATAGGGCAGCAGGTTATCTGGCAGAAAGTAGATTGAATTTTACTACTATTATTTGAGTGTAGGTGTGACAGAAAGATACAGAGAAAGATAGGGAACTATCAGTTCAACCTCTTCTGATACCCAATACCTGAGCACAACGCATGAATAAGAGATGGACAAATTGCACAAATCTTTTATCTTGTACCGCCTGCACTCCATTTCGAATAATCAAAGCAAGGTCAGCTCAAAGTTAACATATGCGCCAGATGATAAACAGCAAAGATTGTGATCGTGACCTTGTGTTCTTATACGTATATTTTATTTGAATGTTCTCATAAAGCTGTTACATAACATGCAATCATGTGTGGGTGGGAATGCACTTAGTGTTTCCTCTGTTCATTAGTGTACATTTCTGTCATTAAAATGTTTTATTTGTTATCTCTTATTTGTTGTGTGACTCTTTGACCCTAACTCAGTGGATGGAGCATATGGAGTTGCAGAACTAACATGTTTGGCCAGGATCTACGTAAGGATTTTGAGGTCAGCGAGATATTGTCCTGCCCTCTTCAAAAAACAGTCTGCATCTTTGACAGATGGGTCTACGGCTAAGAGTGTATTTTAAGTAAACCCTATCAGGGTAAGACTAATTAAAGTGACACCAAGTAATTTCAGGGACTTCTTGCTTTTGTGTTGTTCTTTTATTGTGTGTTAAACTAAAGCACAGTGCAGGCTATAAATCAGTTTTCATTTGCAATAAAACCTATGACCTTTGTGGAACTAACACAACGCTCTACCAGTTAAGCTAAATGAATATATTTACTATGGTACAGTACAGTACTTATACACATGCCAAAGAATCAGCTTTGTACCACAAGTTGCATGCATCTTAACACAATAATTATATTTTTGTGCACCAAATTCTCTTTCTTGAGGACAGGTAAAAAAATTTAAGGTCACATTACTGTTACATTTTTATGTTTTTTTTTTTTGTACTGTTTGCATTTAGGAGCAATGTAGATCATTTCAATGCATTTTCTAAAGCCTGCAATGTTTAATTTTATTCAGCATATATAACAGTGTTTCAGGTATACCCCTAACCCATGCACAAACAAAACAATAAAATTTAAAGCTGGAAGGCAATAATTTATCATTACCAGCCACTATGCTGAAATGCGTATTTGACTGTAGCAAAAGGAGGCAATATTTTCCCTTAAACTGCAGCAATTTCTCCTGTAACTCTTTCTGTGCTGCAGTCAACCTCTCCTAAGAGGATGTGAAATGAGTATTTTCCACCTCCTCACGGCACTAGCAGGAGAGATGCCCATGAAGGATCAAGTCAAGTCCTCGGGTCTATCTTTGCTAACCCTCTGTGCTACTGGAAATGGAAAATAAAAATTGCCCATGCAACACAAGCTCACCTCTATAAATTACAGTGTGAAAAACATAATTTATCGTCTGCTTGCGGATAACCCTTTTCAGCTGACTCTGAAATCACAGCGCACATAAACAGGCTGCATAAAAGGGCTACGGCCGCACCCGAGAGAATGCATTACACCATGAATCAGTTTATTAACGTCGGCTGGTGGTACAATGCCGGCGGAGGTGAATTTATTCATTCGTAAAGATCTGTTTACGATGTTTATCTACACCATGATGCCAGACCACTAAAATGTAACAAACGATGAAAACATAAAGATATGCCATAAAGAAAATTAATTAATTCCAAGTGTAGTTTGTCCCACTGTAAGGCTGTCGATTTTACCATTACATGAAAACATAAATAGCTTATTGCTGGATTTATGTTTAATCATGTTGTTATCGCTTTATAGCTTTAGATTTTTTAACTTTGTATACATTGTTTATTTCTATAATTATTAATTTCTTTTTTCTTTTTCTCAGTCTGTTGTATGATAAAATACAAAAACAAATATGTAATTTTAATGTGCATGTCAAGTAAAAGCTCCACAATGAGTTGTCTTGGGAGGCTAATTGAAAAAAAAAATTTAAACAGGCAAAATGTCAAAAGGGTTTAAGTGTTGCCGAATAAAACAATTGTCATGGACATTTATCATTTATTTAGACCATGGACTAAATAAATGATAAATGTAAAGTGATGAAAACGCTATAAACATAGAGGGAACAGACTTCGACGGGGAACAAACTTCGACACAACACCGGCGCCGTCTTTGATTCATTAGTTCTGATACCAAATAAAGTCAACTGCATAAATAGTCCTCTATCCATTGCAAACATATTTTATTATAAGTCTTAAAATGTTTTTTTAATGATTTTTAAAGACTGCTGCACAGTGGCGGCCATAGCGTTTTGGCTCAAACAAAGCTAAGAGAGAGCTTACGAATGGTCCAGACCAACCTTATGAAAGTGTGACTTTTAAAAGAAATACTTATTGTACTAACGTTTTGGGAATCGTGCCATAAAGTTAAGAGAGAGTTTAAGGAATAGGTTAAGAACTACTTAGCGATAAGAACGTTTTGGGGAACCGGGCCCTGATCTTTGCGATGAATACATTTTCCATTGTAGCATGCGTGCGAAAGTACAGTTCATGCATGTTCATAACATCAATAAGTTTATAATTAGATTCTTTTGACATACCTTTATATTATGTAAGGAATAATTGACGACGGGCCATTGAATTACAAGAAAATAATGCACACCCAAGGTGGTAATGCGGTTACACCGCGGGTGTGCATTATTTTCAAATAATTCAAAGGACCAGAGTCAATAGGGCTTGGGCGTTGTGACGTCATTACTTGGCGTGGCGGCCATGTTGATTGCCTCCTTTACTGCTACTCGGACTACTGCGCTCAGTTTATAGACATATTTCCTTCGTCGTGTGTCTTAAATTGATTAGTTATTATTTTTAAAAATGGTAAACCGTTGCTGTATTAATAATAAAGTAACACTTTACATTATAAATGACAGATAAGGACAGCACTTTATTATGTTTTATTCTATGTAGGAAATCAAACATTAACCTCAACCCCTCAGTAATGTGTATACATGACATATAAATGACATGTATATATACAGTACAAAAGTTAAGTATAACATCTGAATATTAATTTATATAGCTTAAGTCAACATGAAAATATTTGAAGAAAAAAAACATTGAAAATAAGGGAAATGTCCCGGGTTACTCGCCCAAAATATGGGAAGATTTTAACATTTATCTTTCTGTTACTATCCCTCTGCTCACAGTAAACTTTCGTAATACAACACTGCTGCATTAAAGGTATAGCGGAAGATTTTCCCGAATTATTTAAAAGATCCGCCCCTCGATATTTTAAAAAAAATGCTCCCGAGAGGGAACGCCTGTTTAAACGCGTGCACGAGACAGAGAGAGAGCGTGCAGGAGCTCAGTTCTTCTCTTCGCTCTGTTTACAAGTTCCTGTCGGCATGTTTACCGTGTCTGTGCGGTTCGTGACTTGTGCCAGGGCTAGCATCGCAAATCATAGCTTACATCAACTTTTACCAGCAGTGATTTTAAATGGATTTCTCCAAATAGCATGACAAAATGTACCTTTCCAGTAGAAACTTCGCGTGGGAAGCCCAACCTGTCCTTTTAGCTCACGCCAGCGTGTGAAATAGTCTTCCATAAACATCTGGTCTTGTTTCTTTATTTATAGTCCTTTCTCTTCTTGTCATACAATTCGTAGACACTTTTTCTCTTGCGACCCTCAGACATTTTGAAAAAAACACAGTGAGAACGGGACCTTCAATGAATGGTTGAAACCGTAGCACAACACACATACACGTGAAAGTGCGCATGTGCAGAAAGCGAACGTAGAGGCGAGCACGTGCGACGGTTATACGTCAACATATAATCAGAATGATTGACATCTGGGATGACCAATAAAAGTGGTGATCCACCCGGAAAACGAAAATCTTCCCCTATACCTTTAACTTAGCTAGTTGTGAACATGACTTTGCTTACAGATTGGCATGAAATTGTGCTCTCACAACAACCACGCTGCTATCTTAAAAAAGGCTCTTTATTCACTCTTTTTTCATATGGATCCAAACTGTTAATAGTTCCGATTGTGTCCATATACCGGTCCCTGCTTCCCTATTTAACGTATCCCAGTAAATTCCACATGCTTTTCGGGATTTTAACATCTTTTTTTCTTTCTTTTCATTCTCCCAACTCTGCTGCTTCTCTTTGTTCAACTTATGTATGTTTACATTCGCGAGGCCATCAACATGGCCGCCACGTCCCAGAATGCAACGCGGCGCCTACGCCCTATTATTCCTCTTATACCAGGGTTACCACAAACATTGCTCTGGTGCCCATTTTTAAGACATTTGACAGTTTAGGCGTGCATTTATTTAAAAATAATCAACACCCATGGAACATTTCTCAGCCAATCAGAATAAAGCATTCAACAGCCCGTGGTATTAGATTTAGTAAATGTATTATATTATAATCACTGTTCTCAACCTCTAATTTTCTATATCCATTAATAGATTTTGATATACTAAGTGTTCATTTTCATGTACTTTATATTGTCTTATTTTTTTATTTATTGTAACTACAATAATGCACACATGCCTTATGACTTTAAACAATTTTGCGTTTAGATTTGATTATTCTGACCATTGCCTAATGTATTTCACCGACATCTGTTGTCTTTTGAGGCATTGCAGCGATAAAACAGATTGCATGAGCACCGGCACTAAGCAGCTGAGCTCAAACCGTGATCTCTCTCTGAGTATGTGGCACTCAGGCCTTTGCTCATATTGCTCATATGCCTTCCAAATAAACCCAACAGATGTCTCCCTTCAAGGCAGGTGCTTGATAACTAACCCTGTAGGTTTCTCTTTAATGTTGTTATTTACCAAAGAGAAATGAAAGGGGCTGGCTGGCTGGCTGTTTTAAATATGAAAAGAAAAATACTTGCTAACTAATCGTGCCATCAGTTTGCTCAGTGGAGTTCTGAGATCTACAAACTCCACCAAGAAAAATAATTACCTTCTGGTTAATCCTTGTTTTTTGTTTTATCATTTTACATCTAAACTGTGTTTGTCAGATTAAATAGCTGTTTTCAGCTATGCAAACCATATTAAATGTTTAAACATTTAGGCGTTTCTGAGGGAAAAGAAAGTTTCTGAATACATCCTGATGGGTCAGTGTATAATTGTACACCAGAACAAGATCATATCTCTCAGCTATCAACCAATTCCCAAGCTTCATGAACAGAACTGCAGCAGTCACATTGAAATGACTGCAGATTTATTAAAAGCTAATTCAACTGTACAGAGAAAAAAATGAGGGGGGGGGCATGCTACTCGCTTGGTAAGCATTCCAGAAACCAAATCTCGACTTTTGGAGAGAATCTGTCAGATTATTTTCAACACAATGAGAGCTTTCAAGGCTTCTGGGTTATTTATGACATACTATCTTTTTCTTATTTGGAAATTTATTTTTGACTGTCATTTCCATCATTTCTGTAACCGCTTATTCAACCTTTCTACATTATACCCTATTTACATTCAGTAGATTCACCCTTTCGAAGTAACTAACAGTGCATTCAAAGTATAAATTGTATTAGTGATTACCAGTGTGCCTATGCCATATGCTCTACCAGTTGAATAACATGGAAAATATAAGCTGTCATATGTCTACATGCTTGTCAGCCATCTTGTTTTGTCTTTCCCTCCATTTTGTATTACGGATTTTAGTACCAGTGTCCATGTTAAGTAGTCTTGTGGGCTTGCTTTAATAGTGTCTTGCTATTATCTGACACTGTAACTCTCCCTATAAATATTCCTGTTATTCTAGTGTTGGGTCTTTATAATGGATGTTCCCTGTTCTCTGCTGTTGTTTGGATTACTGTTGTTCACTTGATTTAATTGCTTAGTTGCACTTGGATCAGTTAAATGTATTGTTGCACTTGGATAACACATTTCGCCTCATCGGTGCATAAGACATATGAGCTGCCTTACTGTACACCTCCTAGACAACAACCTTCTATAAATGCATATGGCTCCTAAATGAGTGATTTGATAATGAAAATATGCATATCTAGTAATGCACTGTAAGTCGCTTTGGATAAATCGTCTGCCAAATGCATAAATATTAATGATGTGGAACAAAGAGAGCAACTCCACCTGCACACATGCAGCATGATCTCGTGAGAATTTATGTGTATTTTTGCGTCAAGTGTGGATGTGCATTTACTTATGTTTTCATACACAGTGAAACTTAAAATATCAATGTGTTGACAGGACTAATATTTTAATTATTTATGTAGTATCAGCTAGCCTGGTTAGCCAGACCTACATCAAGATGTAAGGTCTGGCAACTCTTCACACAAACGGCTCAATGCAAGGGGCGGGATATAAGGTTGTCCCTCAAAATGCCTCTGCACGCAATAGGATAGCGCTATGACGGATCAGAGCAACGAAGAAGGTGACGTAGTTACCGTAACCAGTCGGCAAAACTCCAAACACATCTTTCTTGTTTAAAAAGGACTTCCCATGCAATAATCATTACCCCAAAACACAACATAAATTCACAAAAGATGTTCATTTTATTAATTTGCTGTAACCCACATTTTTATAAAATTGTACCTAACAGATCCAAATTCAGCCCATTATCCAGCAATATTGATCCCAGTTCTCATCAGCAGTGTTGGGGGTAACGCATTACAAACGTGCATTACGTAATAATATTACTTTTCTGAAGTAACGAGTAAAGTAACACATTACTTTATAAATGTACACATTAATATTTGAGTTACTTTTTCTAAAAAGTAATGCAAGTTACTTTTCAAGTTAATTAATTCAAATTCAAAATAAATTAATGTTCTGAATTAAGCTGAACATATTAACGTAGAATTACGCACTCTGTGCGCCTGAGCAGGAACAGTTTGAGTCGGAAACGGAGATGGCAGGCCAGAGCTTGACATTTTTGCGATCATAAAAAAACACCTGCAAGGCCTGAAAGAGATCAAGCCTCAGCCAAGTAAGAAAAATTAACGCAAAAGTAACGTAAACATTACTTTCCATGAAAAGTAACTAAGTAACGCAATTAGTTACTTTTTAGGGAATAACTTAATATTGTAATGCATTACTTTTAAAAGTAACTTTCCCCAACACTGCTCATCAGCGACCGTAAACTGCCTCAAGAAGCTTTACAACAGATTGCTTTAAGGCAGTAATATCAAACACTCACTGGCTCTTGCGTGCCACATCACAGTTTGCGACATTTCCATCTTTTTTACGTTTTGTAGCTGTAAAAAACAGAATAATGCGGCAATTAAATGTTGCAAATACGTCTACTAGTGTTAATTTTGTTAGACGAGAAGAGACTAAATATGTTCGTCAACAACCTTTTTTTCCATGACTAAGACGAGACGATGACGAGACTGCACAGATGTCCAAAAATGCTGAGCAAAACTAAATGAACATGCATTATTTTTGACGGAAAAAAAACAGAGACTAAAATGTAAGGCTGGGAATCGATTTAAAAAAGAATCGATTACTCGATTCCGAGGGGTTAGGAATTGAGAGTCGATTCCAAAGGTTGGAATCAATTCCATTAGGGGAATCGATTCCTCTTTAAGATTTTTTACACAAACCGCGGACTGTAGCTGATTTCATTTGGGAACACAATCACATCACCTGTAAAGAAATAAAGTTCAGACTAAATAAATGGATCTAGACGTGTGTAGGCAATCAGCGCAATGACTGACCCAATGAAATATTTAGAATCGGTTGCTGGGCGGAGTTTGATCTTGCTCGTTGTAGTTTAGAACAAGAAGTATAACTCAATCGACAACAACAATAAGTCACACTCACGCGAAGAAGAATGTCTCCAAGGTCAACCTCAGCAGTCTGGTGCTATTTTTTAAGTTTATATGTGTAAAGAACTAAAAAGTTTGTATGTGTAAAGTGTCCATGAGTCTGTTCCTGAACAAAATGCTTTTAGAAATTAACAGGGATTTTAGTTATAGTTTTATAATACTGGATTAAATAAATCTATCTATCCACATACATAATTATGTATACGTGCGTGTAGGTATGTATGTATTCAAATATAATCTACCGCATATGGTGAACATATTCCTAGTCTTTACACTGTGTCTACTGTCTACACCTGACACAGGAAGCACGACATGACAAATCCCTGGAGAAAATGCCTCATTATATTTATGACCAAGCAGCACTCACAACATGTCTATTAGGAAGGAAATTAATAAGCAACAGTCGCTTTTTGTCACGCCTGGTGTAACGTTAGAGAGCTTACCGCTGTGTGGCACGGTAAGACACAACAATGTTAGACACGATGCTGGTATAAAAAAGAATCGAAAATAACAGTGAGGAATCGATTCCAAAAAATCTGGAATTGAAAAAAAAGAGGGAAAAAAAGAAAAAAAAATGTAATACCTAAAATATTTAAACATTTTCAACTTAAAAATGTAGGTTAAAAATCTATTTTTACCAATTGAAGTATTTTAAGTTATTCATCTTTTAGTTACACGTACAGTGCAATGTAGGCAATAAAATACATCTACAAAGTCTAAGAATGAAATAAAAAAATGTAATTACATTAAAGAAGACATCATGAAAATTTGACTTTTTTCATGTTTAAGTGTTATACTGTAATTGGGTCCCCAGTGGTTCTATCAAACTAGAAAAGCTGAAAAAGAACAACCCAGTAACTATTTTTTGCTCACACCTACTAAGTTGCAATCTTAACATGCTATAATAAATTATCTATGTGGTATTTTGTAGGGATGCACCGAATCCAGGATTCGGACGAATACTGGGCTTTTTGACGGGGTTCGGGTTCGGCCGAATCCTAGATTTTTTTTCCACCGAACCGAATCCTAGGCTTGCGCTACGCTGGTCGACGTCACGCGGCCGTTGATTACACACATCGGGTGCTGACGTGGAGATGAGCTTTTTCTTTCGGTGAGCTTTAGGGGCTGGACACACCAAAACTTTTAAACACGGCTGAAAACGCCTTGAGGACACCAAATGCCAGCTGTTTTTCAGCCGAGCGCTTGGTAGCTGTGATGCTTCAGCTGTGAGCCGGTTGGTTGCTGTGGTAATGTCCCGCCCCTCCTCCATTGTAATTGGACGGCCGTGTGAAAACTGACATTGACGAGCGGAGCTTCTCACTCAAAGTTAAATATTGTTTTCAGCGCGGAGCTGCTTGCTTATTGGAAAAACGAGCGTGTCGCAACGCATCGCTTTCATTATGCATAGGCTTATGGTAATTGTCAAAATAGTTTTCCAACTTGTCATCCTGGCATAATGTACAGTTAAAATTAAATATAATAAAAAATACATGCTGTGGACGTTGTATAATTCATTAATGTGTTTTACTGTGTTAATGGAATAAGGATGCGAGTAGGATTCGGTATTCGGTTTCGGCCGAATCTTAAACGGTGGATTCGGGATTCGGCCGAACCTAAAAAATCTGGATTCGGTGCATCCCTAGTATTTTGAGCTAAAACTTTACATACACACTGGAGACACCAAAGATTTATTTGACAACTTGTAAAAGTCTTGTGAAATGTACCCTTTAAAGTATTTGTATCTGTTTTTAATATGAATATGCTCTTGTTCTCACCATATTTGGGTTCATCACGCTGCTTTTTGACCCAGCAAGCAATAGTCGCAATTTTGTCGATCCAGAATTTATTAAAATAATGTTACTTAAAAGGCAGTATACTGCTGCTTTTTTAATCAAAGCTTTTGTATCAGGAGTGCACCTACAGTATGATGTCTTTAAAACCCCCAAAGCCAGGTTTTTGAAACAGAACTACAGTGTTTGTTGCACAGCAAATAATAGTGTTTGCCAAAAATAGCCCTAATTTTGAATAACAAATGTTCAACTTTCAACAATTACTACTTAAAACTCTCTAGAGGTGTGTAAAAAGAGGTTTGTGAGTTCAGAGCAGGTGTAACAGTCCATCTGGTTCTCCTCAGAAGGCTGAAATGGGCTCGGCTGATGAGAGCTTCACGCTGTGTCAGGTGCTCGGCCTGGCTGATTGCTTCTTGCGTGTCCTCCATAGTGGGTGATTATGAAAATGCCTCACAGTAAGATTGTCACATGGCACATAAGTGTTTATCTGAATCTCTGATTGTGGGGCAAGAACGTGGTTTGGCTGTCAGGGCTGATTCTGATGGGATCTTTTGATTGCTCGTGTGGTAAAGGGGAACCTGTTAGCTCCAAGAGAAAACCCATTTCTAAAAGAACGCATTTCGACATTACTTACATCTTACAAAGTGGCCATGGAAATTATCATGATTCAACAACATGTGGAAAAGGACAATCGTGTATAATGATCACTTAGAATAAAAGAGCAAGAGAATGTCGGTTCCAGGAAAACTTCAGTGCGGCTTGGAAACAAATAGCAAAGTGGTGCATTTTATTGATCTTAAAAAAAGTAAGAAAGCAGGGTCTGGGTGAAAACCAAGATGAAGTTTCTGATAATAAATTTAATGCTAGCATTGACGTCTTTGTTCAGAGAAAAAATCGGATAAATGGTTTGATAAATCTAAAAAAATATTAAAGCAATCAGTAACCTTTTAAAATGATCGCCCGTTGTTGACCACCCTCAGTGCACAGTCTTATAAATTATTGCCATATCCATGTTTCAATACTCTGTGGCTCAACAACCTTCACACTTGGCCATATGTGACATTTCTGAACAAGCTCCTGGCAAGTTAATTTTTCATGAGTGCTCTCTCCGAAAATGTCAGTTGGGTATTTGTCGAAGCCATAGTGCTAATACACCTGAGGACTTTGAATTGTCAGGATGGCTCAGGTGCTTCAAATAAATCAATAGATCCAGTTGAAAAGGGGCAAGACTGTGACTCATCTGTGTGGATCTGTTAGCCCTGCAGGATCTTAAATTTAGAAGAGGTGCTTGCACTAGAAAACAACAACTGAACCAGATCCAAAAGTGCCAGGGCCAGCATGCTTTCTTTCCTTCTGTCTAGAAGAAAAACATGCAGTGGTGCTGTGTGGTAGCTTTCTGGTATAATGCCAAGCATGAACATTACAATACACCCCTGCTGGTAGAGCAGCTTTGACCCCTGAAACTTAGAAGTAGACATGAGGTTGCAGACATGTTCATGCTAGACTGAGGAATGTTTTATGACTATGCACAATGTGGGTCATCATTGCAATCTGACTTATCTGCACAGGGATGCCTAAATGTGTTTATCTTGTCTGTGATATTGTTGCAAGGGAACATATTAACATGACAATCTCTATTGTAATGAGAATACATTTTATAACCACACACTCACTCATAGGCACATTTTAATTACCTAGATTTCAAGCCTTATTCAAGGTGATGTTGAAGGTAATGTCTAACTTTAAACAACTGATATTATTGCTCTTTATTCAATATTTTATTCAAGATGCATTCACAGTTTTGTACGCAACCCATTTTCACTCCCCATGCGTCAAAATCTGAAGCATGTTCAAACGCCTTCAGAGTCAGTATGAAGACGCAAAGGGTGCCCCTATGCTTCACTATATAGACGAAATGGAAACTCAGATGCTCTCATGCTAATCCCTCAGCGTCGGATATAGACAAAAGGGCATCCCGGAATGTAATGCAATCACGTTATGCGACGTCAACGTAAGGATCATGCCGCTTCTGGACGTAAAGTACTCACTTGGGGTTGGGGTTAGAACGACTTTCTGTTACATAAAATTACATACTAACCCAAACCCAGCTCTAACCACAACCCTAAGCGACAATGGTTTAAAAATAAGAAGTCAAAAAGTATAAACCAATACTTAAACTGACATCCAAACCTGAACTCTAACCCCAACCCCAAGCGATAATAGTTTAAAAATAGGAAAAAATTGAGTAGTTACCATCCAGAAGCGCCGTGATCCTTCCGATCGTCCCATACGTTGACGTCGCATAACATAACTGCATCACCTTCCGGGAGGGATTAGCATGAGAGCAACTGAGTTCCCATTTCATCGATATAGTGATGCATAGGGGCACCCTTCTCGTCTTCATACTGACTCTGAAGGCATTTGAACATGTTTCAGATTTGGACGTGTTGGGGTGTGAGAATGTGTTGCAGTGCTGTATGCAGTTTGCATTGGTTTGTTTGGAGTATAAACTGAAGAGAATTCAAGGTTTGACAAACTATTACACACTCAACCTGATCTCACAAAGTTCCGAGGGATAGTCACAGAATTTTTTGCTCATTTTTCCGTGGCATTCTCACGGATTGGTTACTCAACTGCTTTTTCCTATTTTCAAACCATTTTCGCTTCGGTTTAGGGTTAGATTTGGTGTTTGCGTTAGTATGTCACTTTAACTATTGGTTTATACAATTTTTTCTGATTTATTCGCCTGGCGTTGGGGTTAGAGTTGGGTTTGGGTAGGGATGTAATTTTATGTAAATCTAACCCTAAACCGAAGTGAAAATGGTAAGAAAATAGGACAAAACAG